>NW_005054418.1:1188170-1255483 GCF_000277835.1 Geospiza fortis | reverse complement strand
GAACTTTTCCTTAAAATTTCAGTGGTGGATGAAAGGACAAACATAATATCAAATACTGAGAATTATCTGGAAATATAATGGAAAAAGAAAGTTTTCCCAATGTGCTAGAAAGAACGTGTGTGGCTCTCTGCATGTGAATTTCAGTAACTTCCTTGTGAATTCAAAGCTCTTGTGCACGGCATACTTTTTGAATATTCAGACAACCTATAAAAATTGCTTGAATATCTCAAATCAAGACTAGCACCTGGATATGTTATTAATTAAACATTTTTTGTCTGATGCTGAATCTAATGAAATCTAACAAATGATAGAAAATTATTAGTAAAAGGTCAGACAAAAGCTTTAAAAATGTTAAGCACATTATTTTGGCTTCTCATTTGCATTCTGGGTTCAATGGATTTATGTTCTTCTTTATACTGTTTTATATTAAAGTAATGGCATAAGGTAGTCATAATATTTTCTAATAAATTAAAAAAACCTTATGTACTTTGTATCTTACTGTTGAAAATATTGCTAATACAATAATGCCAGAGAAAGAAGTGTTAAGAAAATGATAATCAGATTCTTACTGGACCTGACAGAAATCTAAGAAAAGCGGGTTAATAAAAATGAAGCTCCTGAATTTGATAGAAACACTTTGATATTCTCCTTGAAGAAGTGAAGATTGGTAAAGTATTCTTAAGAAAAGTCCTTAAACACCAGAACTAGGGTGAGCACTGAGAGTTGTAATATGAAGCTTCAGTCAATTCACCTTGTCAGAGGAATCTTCTTGCGTCACACGAGTCCTATGCATCCTTGGATCAAACCTATTAAAAACCATGTTCTGGAACTATGTGAATGTTCTCTTCAGAGAAGCAAGAGTAAATCATGTTAAAACACATTAAAAGTACTGCTTGCACAAGCTTCCAAGAAATAAATTTACCCTGTAACTCCGATTCTGAAGGAAGATTGTTATGCCCAGCAAAGAAAATTAAACATTTCCTTGCAACATGTGTTGAAATACTTTGAAGAATGTTTAATTTCACATATATTGTTGAAAATTAATGATTTTTATTTCTTTAGCAGCTTTGATAGCAAGAAGTGGTGAAGAAATGTTTTGTTACATTTTAAAAAATGTCAGAGAAAATATTAATTTTGTTTTTTTTATGTCTATCTAGACTTCAAAGACAGGAGAGTGGTAGGAATGCACTCATGGAAATTAAGTGTATGCATCCACCTTCATACTAATGAAGTTTGTTACTAAAACCACACTGTTTTTCTGTAAAATTATCTAATGCCTATTAATGATCTTTAGTATTATTTCAAACACCCAGAGTTTTGTACTGAATGCTCATCCTCCCTAGTGTCTCTTTGGAGATATAATGCAGTGAAGATATACTAATGTTGAAAATGGCTTTTTTTGAAATGCGAGAAGAAGCTCATGCAAGTAATTTATTTATGTTAGTATCTATAAAGCCATGGGAAAAAATTCCTTGCTGAAATTAATTCATTTTTAAAAATTTATTGTTCACATATTATGCAACTACTGGAGTGTAAAATATATGTTTTTTTAAAAAATTTATCTTTTTCTCAGACAGCAAATTCCAGCTTTGTAATGTGACTTTAATCCTAGCCACCGAATGACAAAATATAAAAAACCCCCTTTGAATCACCATGATGTAAATTGTACAAACAAATAATTTTTGGAATGACAAAAACTTAAATAAAGATTCATTTTATTATCTAGCATATTTATTTCACAATGCTGCATGCATGATACCAGCATATTGCAGTACCACAATCCAAAGCTGAATTAATACTATCACTTTGTTGTTTTGCACATATATTTTAGAAGTCAGTCTTTTAAGCACAGTTTCTCTTGAATTACTGCTCATGCCTGCTATGTGCCATTACAAGGCTGATTTTTGAAGTTCATCCAATAGTGATTTAGAAATTACTTTAGAAAGACTGTAATTGATTGCAATCATAAAGTGCAGCTGTGTACAGGGGAAAAAAACTCAAAAAAGGTCTCTTACAAAAGAAAATTATTTGAGATTTGAGATCTGGAGCAATTTTAATTCTATTACGATTTCTCCACCTGTTTGTTTAATGGAAGACAAGATAAACATTTTCTTATAATTCAAATTCATTAATATTGTGATTCAAATTATTCAATTTTATACTTTATATATTAAAAAATGTTCAATATTAAGTATCATACAGAGCAGGATAGAATTTGCAGTTTGAGACACCTAGATAGAGCTGTCCACATGTAAATATCTGTATGTTTAGTTGGGTCAAACAGGCCAGTCCTGTGCATATGCCAAGGGTACTGCTGGGTATTGCAGGTAGCACAAGGTGACTCTTTTCTTGGCAATTGAAGCTCAACCATGTCCAGTTCAATTAATACATCCTAGGTAATGACTCAGCTGTCCAGTCACCAGACATCTGTTTTAGGGTGAGAGGAATAGCTCTTTGGGGCTCTATTTTCTTGACTAAACATAGGAATCTGGTGTCATCTGGGACATCACAGAGATCCTGAGGCATCATCTTACAGCTGCAGACACAGCTTGGGGCATACAGGAGATGATGTGGGCAGTGGGGACACCTCAGGGTATGTTAAACAGCACTGGATGCCTATGTGTGGGCAGTTCCATCAACTGTATTGACAAGAGGTTTGATTTAGTTGCCTACACCTAGAAGATTTAGAGGTGGGACTTATTTGCCTGAACATAGGTGAGCTGTGTTAGGATATGCCCTAAGATGCGTGTCCAGACTTCTTGACACTTCTCAACCAGGTAAGGCTTCAGTTGTCACCAAGATGATTCGAGTCACACAGAGGCACAACAAGTCACACTTGATGTTGCATTGAGATAATTTAATTGAGAACTTAATGGCATTTAAGAGACAGAGGAGGCTCTTACCTGTAGGGAATAGCAGCCAGCTGGGATGGCTTTTCGCTGGTGCTAGAGTTGTTGCTTTAGATGCTTGATTAAAAATTCCAGATGTCTACTGCTTCTAATGAATATTTTTACATTTAAGTCTCAGGTAAAAACCTACACATAGATGCCTAAACACAGGTGTCTTTGTGTTCTGAATTCTATCAAAAAGGCGATCTAAAAATGTCTATTGTAAAAATGGCTGTCAGAACCGAGAAAGTAGTCATTAGTGGTATTTTTAAAATTAGCTAAGAAAATACTATGCTAGCCTCTTTTAAAATGATTTCCATCCAATACACAATGGTTCTATAAACTTGTGTTTATTTAACTCTTTCCTACTACAGCATTACTTGTAATTTCTTCATCTGCAAAATAAAGCAAAGTCATCCCTTCCATAGAAGTGTATTTGGCTATATCTGAAAGGTAACTCTAAATTAATACATATTAAGTTTCTCTGGCTCCTTTCAGCCTGGTCATTATCCTGTAGGTACAATTGGTCTAGTTCAATGTAGGGGAGTTTTGGGTCTCTTTGTGATGCTCTATGTAAGGAGAAAAGCTGAACGAAGAGTAAAATGGTATGCATTGTTTCTTACTGCAGGTCCACAAATATAATAATTCTGGTAATTTCTCAACTATCTTCTGCTTACATTTTGGTCAGAATTTACATCCACAGGCAGTAGTAGACATACCTCTATACTGCTAAGCTGATGTGCAAGGGCAGGCTGTGACACAGGCCTCTGATTTGGTCTGTCTGCCTTGGTGTTGGCCCACTCCACAGACCAGTTTTGATCTGCTTCCACTAGCCATCTCCAGATGAGATTTGCCTTAAAGGAAGCTAGCCCTAAGCAGTGTAGGTGTGTGCCAGTTAGTGTTCATGTCTCTCTTATATTTAGCCGTGCAACATATAACCACAGTGACTCTAACCCTTTTCTAAATACTCTGTTTTTCCCAGGACTCTCTTTCTAAGCTACAATGCATAATTACAATTCCTTTCTTCACCATGCAGCTGTCCAATTAATATGTTTTTATGAGGCTGAGACTGGTACATCAGCTACAGTCTACCTCATCATGAAGCAGAATGTGGTTCACAGGTTCTAGCTCTGACAAGGACTGGAAAATCACAGCACATTGATATGAAGACTGCCTTCTGTTTGAGTAACTCTCTTTGAGCAAGTCCTGTAGTTGCTATTTTGTCTAAGTCACTGAACAGCCACCATAAAAATCTGTGTCATTGTGTCTCTTGTAATGGCCACCCTGACACCTTTCTCTCTTGAATTATTTGATGCAGAGCCTGTGAACTATTGAAATCTAAAAAAATGCTCTTTTTTACATTTAAAAATACTGCAGGCCCAGATTTAATTTAGTTTTGTTTGGAATCCAAGATAATTAACCCTGGAATCAATCTATTTTAGAAAAAATGTTTTCAGCTGCAGCTGCAGGCAGATATTTCAGTTTCAGACACAATAGCCATAGTTAATTATCCAGTCAACAATAATTCTGTTTAGTCTGAGGAGAAAAAAGCCACCCAGGTTTTCATTTTCAAGCTTTAAATCAGCAAATGCTGGAACTTAATCAGTCTTCGTCTAATGAGAAATTAAGCGCTGTCCTTAGAAAACAGATTTCACTCCTGTCTTCTAGGGTGAAAATTTAAATTTACATTTGTCTTAAAAAAAACCCCAAATTGCATTTTTAGTAGCTACAAGGAAAGTGCAATGAGGTTAAGCTGAGAAAGGTCATGCATTACAAAAGATCACACTTGGCATGGAAACACCTTGAGAGATTTCAGCTGGAAAAGCAGACACAAAAGAACACTAATCTATTTCATCACAAATGTTTTCCAGTTAAAATGCAAGGCAAACAGTAAAATAACCTTTTTTTTCCCTCTAAAGGAAATTCACTACTAATTCTGAAATATCTAGCAGCATTAAACCTCTGACACAAGAATCGAAACTCTTAGCAGGAACAGAATAAAAACATAAAAATATAATAGGTGCATTGAAAAAAAGCTTTGGTTTTCTTATATAATGTTCACATGATATGCCTGATATCATCTTCTTTAAATTCCTTACTTGAGAAGGAAAAGGTTACAGCAAAGTGGCAGAACTATTATACAATTTTTAAATATCTGGGAAGGAAGATCCATAACATGAAAGCAGAGTAGTTCTAGCTTTCATACTCTAGTTTCCTTTTCTTCTGGGAAAAAAACCCAACAAACCAGCGCTTTGTTTCCTGTCCCTCAGACTGACTAAGGTGACCTGCAGACAAATGCATCTGGGGCGTGTTGGGATCTCCATAGAAGAAATCATACTTTTGGGTTCAAACTGACATTCATCTGGCCAATGAATTCAGGCATTTGTCCATGAAAAGCAGGCCTTGTAGGAAAGGTAGACATGTGAGTGGGAAATTGGCCTTATAAAGTGTTTGGCTGTGGAGCAGGTATGCACATCATCAATACTTTTTAATTTGGTTGGTTCCTGCCTGATGGAGGAATGTGTAAGCAAGAAATTACTGTTGACACTTGGCTAGAAGGAGTGAAAGTGTAGAGGGTGAGGAGTTCCTGCCACCTCAGTGATTATCTACAGCTCCTGACTGTCTAAAGGAGCCGAAACCATCCAAAGACCTGTGCTGTTCTTGCCCAGTATAATTAAACCCTTACAGTATTGAATACATTTTGAAGATGACTACTTTTGTCTCCAGTTGCATCTTTATGTCTGATTCAGTGCAAGGGTGCAGCAATTGGCTTGTCCTTTCTTCAAGACAGAAGGGCAGGGAACTTTTGAACCTCTGCTCAAAGGATCCACACCCGTCCCTTACAGATACATTGACTTCCACTATTTTCAGCCCCTCTGTCTTATTCAGTAGAACTCACACTACGAAACCCAATGGATGTCATTTCTTCCCCCATATCCCATAAGGCAAACTAATAATACATTAGACATTTTGTGTTTTCCTCCTTTCAAAAGTGCAAGAATCCTAGTTTCCTCCTGTGCTAATCAGAGGAGGGAGGTAATAAGAAACTCTCTTCACAGTGTGGCCTCCTGGAGCTCTCTTTGTTACTGGTGACATGGCCAATTATGGATTCACTTAAGTGCAGCTTCACAACTACAGGACTGGGTCTAACTATGCTTAGCAATAACCATTTTTTCTGTGTGCTTCACTGTGTCATGGAAAGGGACTGTAATTCTTTATTAAGGAGAAATAATCATTGAGACAGTAACTGAAATTAATAGTGTTAGCCTATGTGGAAAATAAGGCATCATGTGTTAGGGACTACCTTTTTGTAGGGTAATCTTGAAAGGGCTGGGAAAAAGCAGACCTAAAGGACTATATGATTAGTAGACCTGTTAGAAACAAAGAAATTTAAAAAAAATAGTGTTTCTTTTTACTTTTAAAATATATTGATTCTGGGTCTAATAAATAATGTGCTTTTAGAAGGGAGCACATAAGATCCAGGTGGCCACAGAACACATATTTATGTCCAAAAACTGGAGAAAAACCATGAAGAGTTAGCTAAGATAAAACATTATATTTATTTTTTAATACTAGAAAAGTGTGTGTCGCTAGGTATTTTTGAAATAAAGTTAGACTCAAACTGAAGCTACTTTCACTTTACATGTCACAAAACATGGCATTATGATTTCAGTCATTTGCATATATCACTGCTAACTATAATTACTCTGGTTAAAATATTACTTTGATTGTTTTATGCAATTTTCTGGATTAGTAAATCTCTAAAGCAGTCTGCAGGTAGAAGTCTGTAATTTGGCTGAATACTGAATTGTTTGAATAAAATGAAATAGTTCCATTTGGCTTAAGAAAAAAATTACAGATATATGCTAGATATTTTTAAAGCAATTTTAAATATACATACCTGCTGTGAAAATACTGATATATAAATTAAAGGGATTATATCTTGTCTTTTTTGTCAAGTACAGCAACTATTGACCAGATATATAGCAATAGCTCGAAGTACAAAATGAGTTAGAGTTTACTGTGTTATGATATGTGCATTACAGACTCCCCAAGTACACAGTCATAAGATAAAGCAAATGACTCCTATGGCATCACACTGGGCTATCATGGCAAAGAATTGCAGATTAAAGATCACTTGGAATAGTTAGAATTGCAGTGGAGCAAACATAATGGGTTTCCTATTGCCAAAGTTTTCTCAATTACAGTTTTTATTTTCTGTTTATCCAAAAAATAGCAGAATAAATTGAGGGTATGTGTAAAGGCTCTCTCAGCTTGAATGAAAGCATTGAGGGGACATGTAAGATTTGAGTCACATCAAAGTCCCATTCAATGAGGTTGCTATGTATATGAAAAAACTGGAGAGAATGAGAAGGTGTTTCAGGTGTGTTGGCATTCCTCTGTCTTACATTAAAAAATAGTAAGTGACTCAGACCAGTGGGAGAAAAAATTACTTTCAGAGGCTATTTAGTTAGCATGAGGAGAAAAAAATCTTCTCTACCTGTGAAAACCTTTAGTTCTCATTTTTATAACAAAAATTGCCCAAGCACTGCCACAGTCTGAAGACAGAGAAGGAGAGGCCTGAGAAAGAGCCATGGGTAGGCATAGCTTTCACTGTGCATAAGGAAGAATGGACTCTTAATCAACAGGGTAGAGCGTCCTCAGTGAAGAAGGAAAAGCAATTCACATGTACTAAAAGAATAAACAATATTGTACAAGGGCAAATGGGATAATCATGAGCGGTGTACTGGAAGTATAGAGTAGGTTGCTTAAACTATGTAAAAATGCAGGTTTCTTTTTGTAAATAATTTATTTTATATGAAAATTATGTTGACAAATTTAAAAACCTAAAGGTCCTTCATTTACAGTTAGATGTACATCTTACACTTATTCATAAGAGCCATAACATTTTGCTTGCTAGTTTAGTCATAAGTACAGCAAAAGAATGAACATGACAGCTATTATTTTGCTGCATATGATATAGTGGGAAAATCCCCAGTAGTCATATCTTGGAACTTTACTTTCTGGTTACCATTCCTCCTGTGGACACATATACCAAACAGTTGCATCTCTCATAGAAAAGCAAAAAACAAAAGCCATACAATATTAAAAGTTAAGGTACAGAATTTTAAGATTTAAGGGGGACAACTCACACAGGACTAGATTAGACAGCAGTGATTTATATTAAAATATGTTACACTGAAATCTTTTAATCTGTGTGTTATTGCAGGTAGATATTTAAATCGCATTCAACTTAGAGTTGCTTACACTTATCTGTGCTTTCATGATGCACTTATCTATGCTATTTTCAGCCTACATTCGGTGCAATGTGATGGAGCACGTCCAATGGAAAATCTACTCTGATAGTCATGGAAGTGGAAAAAAGAGTATAAAAGAGTATTTTCTAAAGGGAACTAGCAGAAGATCCTTGACCACTGATTGTTTCCCTGAGTACAGTAAATATCACTAGTTATTGCAGTAAAAGAGCACAATGCACATGAAGTGCATTGGCAACAAAAGTATTACCTCTTACAATGCTTGATACTATAGACATAGCAGACTGATGGACTTTCCAGGGACTTCTTATAAAATTTGAAGTCTACTTGAGATATCTAAATGTTTTTAAGGCAATTTGATGTTCTATGAGAAGAGGGAAAAAAGAAAAAAAAGAAAGGATCCAAATCCATGATTTATTTTTGCTTGAGGATAATTAAGGAAAATGAGAGTATGAGTTTTGTAATTTGTGAATATTGGCATGCATGGTCAATCAAGGGGGAAGAAAGCTGAGAGCTCATAAAACACAGGCCATCTGTCTTCTTTACAGAGATAATTAAGTATAATACAACCTGTGGCAAAATGACAAAAGTATAGCTATTCAGTATAGGGATATTAAGGAATCTGATTTGTAAGTTAGTAGTTGGTTAATAATTATTTTTTATACAGCATTCAGACCATATTTCTTTTATCTTGAAATCTATTTTCAAGGAAATACTATTGTATGGAAGACAAAATTCAAGAAAATACTATTTTTTATCATGCCTACAGTTGAACTCTATAGAGAATGTTCAGTTATTTAAAATAAAAACCCATTAAATAAATTTTTGTAGTTTAACAAAATAATTTAAAAAGTCTTTTTTAATATAGTAATACTATGAAGTCTTCCTAAAATTGTCTGAAATTGAAGCACCTTTTTACAATGGAGAGAAAGTAATAAAGAAAATACATGCATCTATTTGCTTGACTATATTAAAGGAGTGCCTAGTCACCCTAAAAGACACTAAAACTTGTCCAAAACATATTATTTGAAATATAATTTTATGTGCAATGACCCCGTGAGGTCATGCTGTTCCTCAGGTTTTGGGTGCTTCAGCCCAGCGTCCTTCACAACTCAGATTTATTTGATTTTATTTTCCCCTGTAAAATGTTTGAAGGGCAAGTTTAGGCATTTCTCTGTAGTGAAAGCTTAGGTGCCCTACAAAACTCTTCATTGTAAGAAACGCCAAGGGCTCCTGTGAAGCCTATGGAGACCCTATAAAGATGTTATCACTACGTTGTGGAAGTTCTGCAAATTCTGCTGTAAATGAGCTGGGTCCTGGTTTTACTGAGATTACTTCTGGCAGGGAACTTTTAACCCTCTACATGCTTTAGAAGTTACTGTCATCACACGTTAAAAATATACGTAGACCAATTGGAGGTGAAAGTACGAAAGACGCACATAAATGTAACTAAAGCAGAATTTTGGTAGACGAGAAACTGACTACACTAAATGTGCTTAAGTCTATGACATATAAATCATCACAATCATGCATGAAGTGTAAAGGAAGTTCAATTAAATTTGAAGTCAAAAAGTTGGGTATGTGCTCAGTCAGTATTTAAAGTCCATTAGTTTTTCTCAATGCGACAGCAGTATCCCTCAAAAGCATTGGATTTGCTACTTAAACTTTAAAATCACAATGAGAAAGCATTACAGAATGACTTGGGTGATTGACCTACATTAGTCATTGATGAAATTTCTTCTGCTACTCATTGCTTTTCTAGGCATTGGCTACTGCTTTGCATTTTTCTCCAGAGCTCTGTTGGCTTTGTCATCTTATTTTCTTGTCCATTGCATCCCCATTCATCTCTTTTGATTACTTCCTGAATTCTATGCAAATCTTAGATTGCATTGGATAAAATAATAGATCATAAACATATTGATGTCACAACTCTTTAAAATCTTGTCTTCTTCTCTGTATCATCAATAGAATAGAGGCAAACATTTGAGGTTTGTAATCACTCTCATTTATGAAGGATATTCTGTTGTGATTGCAAAAAAATTACTCCTTGCTTCCAAAAGAAATAAACCCCCACAGCCCTACTAAATTCATAATTTGAAAGCTCTGAGAAAACTTAAATTCTGGCTTTCAGGAGGAAAGTGTAGTTTATGCAATCAGAACAGAAAGGTATTTTACTGGTAATCTCTTGAAAATCACACAATCAGCCCTTCCTCTGGGGGTGTGGATACACACAGAATTAACTTTGCTGCTGCTTTTCACACTGATGCCAGCTATTGCAGCTCTGTGCAGATGTCAAGAGCAGTCAATGTACAGAATGGCAGTAAGTTTACTCTCCTTTCTGCAGTGCTATAAATCACTACCTTAGCACATACATGGCAATGGTATGCATTTATTGTGTCCTCTCATCTTGTACTGCTGTGTGTCTGAGTCATTTGCTATTGCAGTAAATAAATAGATTCTTACTTATTATTAATAGGTTCTTGGCTATTTAGAAAATGCATGTGACTATTTAACACCTTAACACATTAAAGGGTTCTGAGGAGACCAATGATTCTTCTAGAAAACTGGCTCTGAGTGTAACATCACTGAGCGGATTCAGATGGAGATGTAAAATCATATGTTCTGACAACTGTAGAATATTTTTTCTGCAATGAAAAGTGCTTTGAACTATCAGTATTTAATCTGTGGGATTTAATATATCACGATGTAGTTTTGAGATGGAAATCAGGCTGGTAAGCTTTTGTGGGTTCTGCCACTACTATACTCATATCATGTTTAATTTATAAAGTACTGCTCATCCATTTTAGATATCTTCCATTTAGGAAGTAGCTGGACAGTGAGATAGTGCAATTCTTTCCCAGAAATCTTTACAGAGCGCTGATAAATTTGCAGTCCTCTCAAGTATCTCTTACTGAAGGTTTATAAAAGAAGATTGTTGCATGGGGAAGAGATCACTAGCTCCTATGGAGCATATTAACTAAATCACACATCTTGCTAAAGAGTCAGCACACTCAGGTCAAATCATCTCTGTCTTTTAAAATAAGATTTATCATCACTGAGTTATTAAAGTTTTGTCTATTATCCTGAATAGTCTTTTATTGACTCAGACAATCCTTTGTACCTTCCCAGCATGAAATTATGATAAAAGGTTGAGTCCTACAGATGTCTAAAATATCCTTGAAATGGAAATGGAAAAGGGCCTAGGTTGCATTTCAAAAAATGAACTGATTTTGTATTCATTAGATGATATGTGAAATATCTTCAATTAAATGAACAAGAGATTTCTAGTTCCTATAAAGTAAAAATTTAATCTTACATGGTTTTTTACATTCCTTTTTTTTCACATATCAAAATTGTGGTTTTGTTAAGACAGTGAACTGAACAAGAATAGAAAAGCAGCCATAAGAGAGCTCTCAAACAGCATGGTAACTTACATAGTTTTACAATTGCTTTAGCACTCGGAACCAATGAAAGGTTTATTTAGCCAGATAATGTAACATAAACCCATATATGTAATATTTCCCTTTTATACCAATTTATACCTTTAGGACATGACCTAATGAAACTTCCCCATGTACACATGGGGAAGAATTATGGCAGCAGTTATGGTTTTACTTGTTTTTTGAGTTCAAGAAAGATTATCTAAATTTCTCTTCTGTCTTTACATGTGTTATAATGATTGTTTCAATTACAGAAGTGCCAGTGGACTCAGCCATGAATTAGATTTTTTTTTGTTAAATACCACACAAGTACATAAGAGACCTTTGCCTCCAAAAATCTGACTGGGAAGAAGACTGATGTACACTACAGCCAGATAGTGGGGAAAAAATAAACCAACCAAGGCAGGGGAAAATGAAGCAATGTCTATAAACAAATAAAAATCAGAGATTGAAGGCATGTTTTCACTCAAGTGTGAAATGACTGCCTCATAGGAAATACAAAAATGATTTTTTGGGAGGGACAAAAAACTACTGAGTGTTCAAAGATATGTTGTTTTTGGCTAGGATGGTGTTAATTTTCTTCATGGTACCAGGTATGGGGCTCTGATTTGGATTTATGCTGAAGACACTGTTGATAAGACAGGGATGTTTTTCCTAGTGCTGAGCAGTTCTCACAAAGAGTCAAGGCCTTTTCTGCCTCTTCCTCCATTGCAAGGACACAAGAGGAGACACAGCTGGGGCAGCTACCCCAACTGACCACAGAGATGTTCCATATGGCATCATGCTCAGCGTATAAAGCTCTGGGAAGAAGGAGGAAATGGGGGGAACGTTCAGAGTGATGACATTTGTCTTTCCAAATCACCATTCTGCATGATTGAGCCCTCTTTTCCTGGAGATGGCCAAGCACCCTCTTGCTGATGGGAAGTGGGGAATGAATTCTTTGTTTTGCTCTGCTTGTGTGCACAGACTTTGCTTTAAACTGTTTTTTCTACATGCATTTTTTCCACTTTTATCCTTCCCATTCTCTCACCCATCCCCAGGATGGGTAAGTGAGTCAATGGTTCTGTGTGGTTTACTTGTCAGCTAGGATTAAATCACAACAAAAGGGTAGAACTGAAGCCAAAGTGTGTCTGCTACTCAAACGTGAAACTGGAGCTGCTGGTTTTTTCAAGGAGACAAATAGAAAGTTTGTTGAAAGAAAAAAAAGGGAAAAAAAAGGAAGAAAATTCAGGGAGTAACTTTTGCACAGGAAATGTGGCCTAAATACAATGAATGCCCTTCAGGATATTTTTATACTGAAACTGAAATATGGGTGAGAATGCAGGCCATACTTCCTTATAAAAAAGATATTATGGAAACATTTTCTGCCCCTGAAGTTCCTTGGGCTTCTTTCCCGAAGTGTTCCCTGAGCACGCAGTTAGTGGGAAAAGTGGAGGCCCCCAAGCCCTGGGATCTCATTCATTATCCTCTGTTACTAGACCAAAATGAATAGTGAATATTAATTATACTTACATCTTGTCTCTGAGTTTATTAGCTTTTCCGTGTTTTTTCATTATGTAGTTGCTGTAGAATTATTCTTGCTTTAACAAAAGGAATGAGTGTCCAGTGCAACAGGAACCGTTTCCTTCAGAAAGTATCAATCCCATGTTTCTTGTATTGCTCCCTTCTCAGCTGGCAGCCAGAATCTTTCCTTGATTTTTTTCTCCAACATCGTATTTGCCCAAGACCTTGTGCTGAAACAATGAATGAAAATAAACCTCTCACCTTAATAATATGCTTTTACTCAGTTAGTGCAACAGTTTGAGGACATTATCTGCACAGTGTGCGGATTTCATTTTTGAGACTAAGTGTTCTGCTGCTGCCTGACAAATTGCAAACTTTATTTTTACTGCAAAGACAATCATTGCTTTCCTGCAGTAATTTAGCCTGAACCTTAACTAAAATTCATAAAGGGTTCTGATCCAGGGCTAACAGAAGTATTACTGGCTTAAAATGTATCACTTAAATGTAATTGCTCTGACAATAAGTTAAATCCCACAGAGGAGAATTGTTTTGTCACCTTGGCAATAAAGTCATTTGGAAAGGATCAGAGAACAGCTTGTAGGGCTGATCAGGGATTCACCAGGCAGAGCAGCTAGAAAGTTATAAAAAAAGAAAGCAAGTAAATTGTTTGATCTGCTTTAGTCTTTTTCAGCAGCTAAGGATGAAGGAAAGCTGTTTGTCCCGGGGGCAAAATAAAGCAGAGAAGGGCTGAGCATAAGTAGGTTCTAAAGGGGATCCAGAGAAGGTCTGAGCCATAATAAAATATATGATATTTTGAAAGAATGTAAAAAACTGTGTATTTTTCTTTAATTCCTTTATAATTCATTTTGCTTTATTTGATAACTAAAAGCAATAATATGATTATTTTTTTTTCTCTGTATTCTCCTCCCCTTCTGCTGGCAACAAGTTTGGAGAAGTATTTTTGGAAACTCCTGTGGCTATCTTTTTTTTTAGCTTACTAGGAAGAAAAGTCATGGCTTTTTGGTTGTGGATTCATCACATTGTTGGAAAAATATCTTTTCTCTCTTATTCACTTCAGAGGCAACAGGACCAGATTTTCACTTTAAAGGTGAGGAAAGACTGACAAAGTCTTCTTAAACACTTGCACTCATCCTGGCTCTTGAAAGGTCTGGACTGTTTAGAGGCAGCTACATAGCCAACCCAAGCCAAAACACATCAATGGAAATACATCCATTCATTTAAATGTATTTAAGGAAGAGTTTTCATTGCAGTTTCTCCCGACTGTGATCCCTCCCATCAATTAAATGATGAAGGCAATTTTGTGATTGTCAGCAATGTGCCTTCTCTTCAAAAGTATTGTCATGTGGTGGAAAGAAAACCAGTAGGCTGAAGCTATTTGGCGAGGTACTTCCACTTCAGGCATTCTGGAGAATTGGAGAATTGACTTCCAAAGTGCTATTGAAGGTATTTTTAACTTCTGGGGCAAAAATTGGAAAAAGGACTTTCAAGGTATGGTGGAACACCAGAAAAAAAAAATACATTTTGACTTTGGAAACAATCTTTAAAATAAAAAGAAACAATTTTTAAGTGTGTCCCAGACATGACAGAAGAAAGGGCCAAGGAGAAAGGGACAAAATGTAAAGCATCATTTATAATTTTCTTTCTATGCTCCAAACAATCTGTTTTTTCACCTTGGGTTCCACCTGTACTGTCCTGATTTTGCATTTTTCTCTCCAGAAAATATAAATAACTACACCCAATATAGCTTTTGTTGCAGTGGAGGCATTTTGATTTTCCCTAAAAAAGAAAAGCTGCAACTTTTCTTCCTCTTTCTAACATCATGTGCTCATTCATCTGCCATTCATAAGTATTAGATGATAATACAGAAGGGCTGCCTTATTTGAATCAAGTGTTTCCAAACCTTGACTGATTACAAAACCTCCTTTCCTTCTGCTATTTTTCACAATGTTTTTATGCAAATCCAAACCAATTTCCCATTGCTGAAACATGACTCTGCAATATAATATATTAATGACTAACACTGAGTCAACAGCAACTGATTTTCATCCATGCTGCTGCTGATTTCCCCAGCTAACACCTTAAAATCCTGTCTGAGCGAAGAAAGAGGCAGAACTCATTCTTCTGATGCTTTTTGAACTGGGTATGTGTGCATGTCTTCAGCTGATTTAAATTAAAAAAAAAAAAAAAACAACAAAAAACAATCAAGGCATAAAATGGAAGAACTTTACTGTGAGGATGGTGAGGACCTGGAACAGGTTGCCCAGAGAAGTTGTAAAAATTTCTGCAATACAATATTAGAACTTCGCCTTGAAAGACACAAGATAAATATCCCACATTCCTTCTGGTTTGAATAATTTGACTTACTTTAGACATCACAGTTTGAAGATAAAAGCTTCAGATATGACTTCACATTTACTTTAAGAGGAGCCTAGGGCACACAGCTCTTTGTATACAGCCATGACATCTACATTATTTATATGAGCATGACCAACACTTGAGTTTTTACAGTCTGAGGTAGGAGTCTCTACCTTCAAGAGAGAGTAGAATTACATGGTCACAGAAAAAGCATTGTGATACACTCAATTTATACTATTTTGCTGATCTTCACATTTTATTCATTTTTTGGCCTTTGTTTTTATTTCTTTATGAAGCTCTTATTCTGTTTTTGTTTTGCTTTTTTTTCTCAATAATTTTCTTTTTTTTTTTTTATAATTAGAAACACCTTAGACCATCTTGGAAATACCATTTTCCTGTTAATAAGGATATACATAAAACCACAAATACAAATGACACACAAACCTTAAAATCCTATTTGGTATTCTCAATGTTGTCCTTTCATCCCAATTACAGAGCGATTCATTCATCTTAATAGGCAGATAGGATTTTTCAAAAACAAATTAGGTAGCACATTGCCTGCGTTGGTATGTTTAACTGGAGTTATTTGCTTTCATTCATAGCAACTACAGAAGTGAATTTTAAGTCATCCCACAAGTCTAGACTTGATATACAAATTTTGTAATGCCCTGAGCAATATCTTGAAGAACCATGGCACTATGTTTGAGGTATCATGCAAAGGGCACCAGGGGAAGAGCAAAGAATTATGAACCATGAGCTATAGGATCAAATATCTGTCTTTGTCATGCCTCTTCAATTAGTTGATTAAATAAATCACTCAGAAGAGCTTGGATGCTGAAGGATATTTTATTCCTACAGGCAAGCTGGCTGTTGGAAATTCTCTTTTCATTCTACAGTAATTACTTCTATGAAACTTGCTTATCTGACTTTTTTTTAAAATTCATGCTTTTAAAAAATATATTCTCTAAAAGTACTGAATTTGTAATCACTAGCTGTGTTGATGGCTACTATTTAGGGAAAGTATCTCAATACATACAGAATTTCAGTACAGAATCCTGGACCTGTGTGATTAGCAGGAGTTGGATGTTAGCTTATGTATAAAAAAAATCTCAATAGGTTGGCCTATATCCAAAATGTGAAGTACCTCATATCATTTTCCCTGGTGGAGGTTTATCCAGCCAATGGAATAATCGCCTGAACTTGGCGGCAAATTCAAAGCGCAAACAAAAATAACAACAAAAAAACTAACCATCCAAAAAAACAGTCACTTGGTTAATGTGAGAGCTAAAACTACAGGAATGAAATTACACTCACTTCTGCAGATAGTGGGTAAAGTAAACCAGTGCTTTCTTTTATGGAGGTAAGTGTGCTAGGAAATAATCTTGCCTAAAATTCACGATTTAATATTTAGTACGGTGCCCTTAAGCTCTTGCAATGAAAGACCTTCTCTTTCAATAGCACAAATCTTTATTATTTTCTTACTAAGGCTTAGAAGTTTCAATTTTTTGTCCCTAAGAGACACACCTGAATGCTTACTGAAGAAAGCTTTTGATTTTCCTTCTTTTGAGAAAAATAACAAAGAGATGAAAATAGTATTTTCTTTCTTAATCAGTCTTTTGCCACATTTTCGTTTCACTAACTTTTACTGTATTTATACAAGTATATAACAATTGTTGTGCTGGATTCCTCTAACCTTAAATCCTGCATCTGACAATGATTGATATTAAGGAGGGAGCACATGAATAAGGCAATTTTATAGATTCTGGCAGTCTTTTGTTCAGAGAATTCCTCAACTAGAGATTATGCTCATTGCCATCCTTCAGACATATTCTAGTCTATTCTTACTTTGAAATCTCACATTAACTTTCAGAATTCACAAATTTTGTAGCAAAACTTCTACAATTTAACTTTATATCATATCTTTTAGGTAAGATGCATGGCATTTTGGATTTAAAGCTTCTGTCTGAAATTTCAGCAGTGTGCCCTCTGATCTTCATACTATGAAAATTCAGTAAATAACTTCTTTATCACTTTTGCTGTATCATTGATGAAAGCATTTTCTTCAAGGTATTTAAACCTCACTAACCTTTCTTTGTACAGAAACTGTTCAAGTCCTTTGATTTTACTTACTGCACTTTTGGACACTTGTTAAATCTAATCTACCTTGCTTGAGGTGGGGCAGCATCAGGAATGCACATCTTATTCATGAAATAAAAACATACCAGATTAATACATTAACATAATGCTGTTTTGTTCTCTATTTTGTATTCCATTAACCCTTTTGCCAGTGTTAAGCATTAAGATGCTATTTCATAAAAAAATCCTCAGTGTGCTCACATGGAGTTACGAATTTAGTACACTTGTGTCTTTGTAATTATTTAATACATTTAAGACATATCATTCTGGGAGGATCATGGACACTATGACTAACTCTCACAGACATTTGGAAATTTGCCTTTGGCAGGGTTCTGTTTGCAGAGAAGGCAGAACATTTGGAGCAGACAGAGTGCTAGTGTGCCTTATGGTTTTCCTCATGCCCACCCCTACTGTGAGTCATGCACTTGCAGTGGAGATTTCATGGAGATTTCACCCAAGCCCCCAGGAGGGTTTCAGCTGAGTGTGCCTCAGCACAAAATAGAGAATACTAATAGGCTGACTATGTAAGCCTGATAACATCATTTTACCTTGGTGTGTTGCACAGTCTACAAACTGGTCTTTCCAGGTGGGTAGCAGAAAGAGCACGTAATTTTCATTACACAGGCTGGCACTGTTGTCAACAATGGTGTTGGCGCTGGGAAAGGAAGGGAAGAGGGTAATTCCATCTGGCTAAATTTAGCACAGAAATGTAGCAGAGGTGTGTGTTGTACTTGTTTGCTCAAAATTACTCTTTTTCTGCTCTGAAAAGAAAAGCTAAACTAGAAAGCCTTGAAAAAAAAGAGAGGTGCTACACTATCCTTTAGGAAATGATCGAGCAGGTAAAGTCAGGGAATAGCTGAGAGCTGGGACACTGCATCTTATATAGAGAAATAGTAGAACTCAGTTCCTTAAATGGGAATGTGCAGTACTCCCTTAGATGTAAAACATTCCACCCACCTGCCATGCCCCGTTCTGGAAGAGTTTGGATTACCAGTAGTTCCTGCATCCTGTGTGCCATTGCTTTGAAAATATTTCAGATTGCTTGCTACATCAGAGATGTATCCAATGGTCCTGGGATCCTATGCTTAGACAGCTAACATGAATCCAGAGGGCTGAATTCAGTTTAGTATTTTAGATAGCTAATTTTAGATAACTACCTGTCAAGATGTTACCTAAACTGCAGGTGTAATGGACACCTAGGACGCTAGCCCAGTTAAGTGTGCAGATACATCCTGTGGTGATGTGCTGCTTCCAGTGGGACTCAGGGACATTCTGAGCTTCACTGCATTGCATGAATAAAACCTTTAATCCCAGGAGAAATATAGGCAGTACAAATTTGCTCAATACTAAATGTTTAAGAGATGTTGAATTGTCAGCATCCCAACCTTCTGTCTTAGAGTTTTCTCACTATTTGTGGACCATTAATGCTGAAAAGTGGTTAAACAGGATTTGTACATTTTAGACAGACTTTTTGGTAATCAACCAAACCTTTACTACATGCTGAGAGCAGGTGCCTATTTTCTCACCTCTGCTGATAGGAAGGAATATTTGTGATCAGAAACATGCATGTGAGGTTGTTACAAACCAACTGTCCTTTCTCGGTGTGATTTTCAGAAATGGTCAAAAATTCTTGAAGCTCATTGTCTGCTGGGATATTTGATTTATTTCTGGGCTATTATATTACTGTCTTCTGAAGTAGGAAGGGAGCTGGGTGAGTGACTTTTTTATTCTTGCTTGCTTTCACACTTCAATCAAACTTTGCAAAGTCTAAGAAACCAGCTTGTAGCTTTCAGTCATGCTTTGGGTAGTCCCTGGCGTATGGCTGGTAAAAGGAAGTATTGATGCAGTGTTGTTTGGTGAGTTTTTTCCTTTGGTGGAAATGTAAAAAGATTTGTCTTTAGAGCCTTAATTTTAAAGCTAGACGCAGATCTTGAATGAGATGTTATTTCTAGTACTTATATTCTTGAAGTAACTCTGATGGTTGTCTTAGGAAAAAGTGAAAGCAGTTCAGACATGGAACTTTTGATGCTTTATTATTTTTTTTTTCATTTCAGTCATCACATTTAAGATACTCTTATGATACTTTTTAATACTCATATTCTTAAAATCGTGTGTCATATATATCTATGTAATAAGGATCAAACAGGTGATGCAATTGAACTTGGTTAGGTTTAAATAAATATTCTAGATATTTTGAATTTATTAAGATGAGACAAAAACCAGCCACATCAAAGGTATTAAAAATCAATATAAATTTTTGTAGTATGGATCAAAATCTTATTATTTTATGTGTTTACACAGCCACATTAGAGATTTTGGAGAGTTTAATTTTTACATTTCCCCCAGACAATGCTAGCCTTCTTCTGTTCAGTGAGCAGCAGGCTCAAATCTAAGTAAGAAGACTTGAATTAAAGATACATCCATCACCACATAAGCTTGTTTTAAATCTAAAATTTTTATTTAATTAGAATAGTTTTCTGAATATAGAATAGTTTTCTGAATATCATTCAGAAATAGTTTTCTGAATATCATTCATATTTATGGAGCACATAAATATGGCAGGAAAAGACTGAATAGCATTTCTTGAAATATTCTTCTGAGAAGACACCCAACTAAGGAGAGAGTTGTTATTTTCTTTTTTTTTTTTTCCTTTATGGATTTCATTAACACACAACGGATTAAATTTAAGCAGGGGATTTATTTTCACTTAGTTAGGGATTATTTGCTAAAACATTCCGAGGGCATTCAAGTTTTGAATGTACATAGCCTATATAGCAGCAAATAATCTAGCAGCTCATTTACTTTCAGATCCACCTACACACCTAATATTGCCTTTTTGCTTGTGTGTGCAGTTAGCTTTGTTATAAACCCTTATACATTCTTTTGTACTAAGGAGTAAATTGTTTTCTGAAGACAGCATCTTTGAGTTTTGATTCTCACAAATGTTAGTTCTGAGTGAAGGGATACAAGAAAAGGGAAGGTATGGAAAAAATACTGCAAAGAAGATAGTTCCCAATGAACACAGAATAAATAAAGTGCAAAACTTTCTTGAGGAATGTGCTAGTTTGCATTTGATGGTTCCCTAAATCCAATATATGTGTATATATATATATATATAGCAAGTTCTAATTAGCACTTCTACAATTCAGCCTTTCTCTTCTGAAGCATGCAAAAATACAACTTTACACAGTTTGCAGTGATTTTATTATTTTTTTTATTGGCTGAATATATTTTTAGTGCTTTTTTTCTCCTGACAAATTTGACTACCAGTTCTCATTTCCTTTTTGCTGTCACTCTACAAATAAATAATAAAATACCATGAAGATGGAAACTTTGATAGTTTCCTCAGTTTAGCTTGAAAGATATTTTTTTTTCATTGACCTCTGTGGAGTTTTATATATTTTGTAGTTTTCAGACCTGAAATGTTTAATGCTGTTGAGTTCTGTGGTGTAGTGACCTTAGCTGGTCAGGACCCAGCTGTTCTCTCTCTCTGCCTCCTCAACAAGACAGGGGGAGAAAATAAGATGAAAAGCTCATGGGTCAATCTAAAGACGTGGACATCATTCACACTGATTACATTCACGGGCAAAACAGACTTGATCCAGGAAAAATGAACTTATTTTTTTAATTGTTAATTAATTAATTTATTTATTGTTAATTAAAATATATTTGAAAGCTACATGTGCAAACATTCAACTAAAACCATTTAAATAAATAAGTGATGGAGGCAAATAACTGCAGCTGTCAATTAAGCAGTGCTATTTGAAGGTTTCATTCAATCAGCGCAAAAGGGAGGATATTTTGAAGTGTGTTTTTAATGGTGTTTAAGAGGCAAATTAAATAACAATTTAGACTGCATAAAGCTTTTAAGCATAAAATGTAGAATTTGATTTTCCCTAAAAGCATCCACTATATGTGAAGAGTCTGTGTAGGCAAAATTAAAGATAAGTAGCCTATATTTTTAAAGAGAAGACAGTGTTGCCTTTCTGTCTGTATTCTCCTCTTGTTCTGTTGGGAGCATGTATTGAGACGTATTTTTGGAAACTCCTGTGGCTATCTTTATTTCTAGTCTACTAAGAAGAAAAGTCATGGCTTTTTGGTTTTGGATTCATCACATTGTTGGAAAAGTATCTTTTCTCTCTTATTCACTTCAAAGGCAAC
Source organism: Geospiza fortis (assembly GCF_000277835.1). Lineage (NCBI taxonomy): Eukaryota > Metazoa > Chordata > Aves > Passeriformes > Thraupidae > Geospiza > Geospiza fortis. The sequence goes on along the minus strand of NW_005054418.1, from coordinate 1,233,703 downwards.
AGGACCAGATTTTCACTTTAAAGGTGAGGAAGGACTGATAAGGTCTTCTGAAATGCCTGCACTCATCCTGGCTCTTGAAAGGTCTGGACTGTTTAGAGGCAGCTACAAAGCCAACCCAAGCCAAAACACATCAATGGAAATACATCCATTCATTTAAATGTATTTAAGGAAGAGTTTTCATTGCAGTTTCTCCCGACTGTGATCCCTCCCATCAATTAAATGATGAAGGCAATTTTGTGATTGTCAGCAATGTGCCTTCTCTTCAAAAGTATTGTCATGTGGTGGAAAGAAAACCAGTAGGCTGAAGCTTAATATGTAGTCTTCCCTGACTGCTGCTCATTCAATAAGCATATTGAACAAAACCTTACAGCAGTATTCCTAAGCCAGTGACTTAAAAGAAGCAGAATCATACACAATCTCATTAGATCTTAACTTGAAGTTATCAAACAAAAATATAACTTTGAAACACATATATCTTTTTATGTGTTTTCTGATAAGTTATGCTATGATTTGGAAGTAGTTGTTTGTTTTTTATTTTTATTATCCACTAGTCATTTGTTTTTTATTTTTATTATCCAGTTATGGATTAAGGTTCATAACTTTTACAATATCCTAAATTAGATTTTGAAAATGTAGAAGCTATAGATGCCTTAAACTTACAGGATTTACACTTTTCACCTGCAGAAACAGTCATATGTCCAGTCTGGATAATTCCTCATTTTACAGTGTTTGAAAAGGGCAGAATATGATGACAAGAACACTCGAAATTTAGTTACTCTAAGGGGTTAAGAATGAAGAGGCTCAACAATAATTTAAGCATGTTATGTAGAGCATCTGGGATATGGGAATTTCCTTTATTTAATTACAGCTATCACTAGGTAAATCAGTTTATAGAAAATACATGAGCCTGGAAGACTGAGATAAGTTTTTGTGTTTAACCTTTGCTGTCTGAAAAGTTGATGTATTGGGTAGAAGGCTAGCTGAATACTAATTGCTCCATGGTGTCTTGAAAAGCAGGCTGGTTGATATTTTGGCTTTGATTTGGATGTAACAGCTATCTTATGAGACCGACAACCCATTTATTCTCAGTTGCATCCATGCATGCTGGAGGACATACATGAATAGTTCTTATCCCCAGATGTTCACCACCGTTTTCAGCAGAGATTCCAAACTTTAAACACTGGAACCTTGCCAGAAATTCAAAATTCTGGACACTATTTGCATATAGTCACACAGATGGCAGGTACCTTTATTGTTAATTTAGAAGGTTACAGCTCTTGGCTTAAATATGCCATCTTGAGGTCAGCACTTTGGAAAAAACTTTTGCCTATGGCTGAAAGTCGATCTGTTTTGGTAATATATCAAATAATGTACCTATGTATATATAGTTCATAGAAATAAGAATAAACCCATGTAAATCCCTCCATATACATCATGACATCTTGTGCCATTTGCATGCACTTTAATGTATCTATCTTTGGGTGCATATATAAGAAGATACATGTGTTGATAAATGAAAGTATTATTTTTTTACAGGAATTAAAAAAAAAAATACCTGGCCACTTTCAAAGTTTGTGTCTTGATCTAAATGTAAATGACTGAGGCAGGTCTTCATTTTATTTAGAAATTAATTTTTTTTCTGTACTGCTGCAAATTTATTTTGAGCACAAATGGATTTCATTTGTTGCCAGGTGTGGAAACTTCCATAATTTACACTTCAGTGTGGACTAAACTTCTAAACTGTGCCTGTTGGCAGGAATAAAGAGACCATCAGAGCAAAATAATAGTTCTTATAGAACAGAATACCTTCTGTAAAATGTAATATTTTGGAGAGGCATGATGAAATCTATAATACAGCCAACTGATGGCTGCTAGAGTTATCTTAAATGCTTCATTTAAAATCCTAAGGATATGGTTTTTTGTTGTTGTTGTCCTCAATATGGCATGCATCGCTGAAAGTGAAAAATATTAAGAAAAATGAAGCGAGTTTACTCCTTTCTTTCCTTTTTTCACTGTATTTGTCTTCCAAATTTTTGTGTTTTACAGTCATCCGTTACACAAAATAAATGAAGATTTTATCATTATCAAACTCCTTCAGTGTAGATGCTTCCAGCAGTAAAACACAGTCTGTGGCTTTAAACATTGTTTCTTTCTGATCAGATTCATTGGAAAAGATGAGATTTCCTGCTCTGACTCTTGCTTTAATATTGAAGGACCCACATTCAAGCCCAGGTCTCTGCATAATTCCCCCATGTACAATCCTGTGCCAATATTAGAGAAGCTCATGGCAAAATCAATGTTATGGTTTATAGTCATGTGGAAGTCTTGTGGCCACTTTTCTCAAGCTGAAACCAAAAACTGTGGCAAACAAGTGAGATAAAACACAGACACACACTGAACAGTGCAATCACACAGACTGAAATTTTGTATCATCCATGCAATACCCATAAAATGAAGCGGGGAAAAGACAGAATAAAATTTTATCATTGAAGAGTTTCTCATTGAATAGCTAGAGGTCCAATATCCACAGGTTACCATTTTAGACAATCACAATTTTTGTTATATTTAGTCTGCAGCTACACTGGCTACAGGGTCTATCTGATGTCATTCCAAGAGCAATAAATCTGATCATAATATTGTTTGTGACGCAATTGTACCTATACCAAAGACTTGGATAAGAAAAAGGGAAGTAAAGGCACGCTAACTAACAGAAGAGACTTAAAAATAAATCCATTAAAGTCTGGTGGAAATTTATTCAAATCATGCTACACCTGGAGATATTAAGTTTAATGAAGTCAATGGAGATGCATCACTTTACCGGAAATTAAGTTCTGTGCCAGTATCAAGTCTCTTTTCTTGCCTAGCAATACAAATACAGTAAAACTGAGTTGCAGATTGAAGACTTAGAGCACACCTGTAACATTTTCTGACTAGAAATAAGATTATATAAACCAGGAAATACATGAAAACTCGATAGTAGCTGTTAGGGATTTCAACCTCACTACATGCAGAGCATCTCCATTTAGTCTTTAAGTCCAAAAGGTACTTTTATGAATATAAAGCAGGTCATAGAACTTCTCCAAGTGGCTCTATATCAGTTTCTGGATGTATATATTATTTGAACCATAATGGCTCACCCACCATTAATAAAAGGATTTTGCGTATTTGAAGTACATATACTGAAAGTGCTTTTATGAGGAACTGACACTTTTATTTGCTGTAATATTTATTTACAGCTTGGTTCTATATAAGTTCTACGGTGTTGTGGTTTTTTTTTTAAAGTGCTTTAATATTTTTTGCAAAATACTGCTTTAAAGGACACTGTATGTTTGTAGTTCATTAGTAATTTCTAAGCACACAGACCAGTAGAATAAACATAAAATGAAAATCCCCAAACACCTTTAGTTTCTACAGTATATGAATCTCCATAAACAGAAATCAGTCAAGTAAAGAATTTTATGATTTTAATCCTTCCAGCTAAGCAATCAAAGAAATAGTCATGAAGTCTGAAATTGTGAAAACAAAAATATGTCTCGATGTAATGAGCCAGACAGCATGCTAATAAAATCCTCAAACACAATAAGTCAGTCAATAAAAATACAACAATGTTTTGAAAAACACTTCACAAAACATGAAAACTGAACCTTTTCCCCGGTGCATCAAGAAAAGTAACTGAGGTTCAATATAACAGGGATTTCAGTATTTTATGAATACCTTGCTCTTTACTTAGTTTTATATCCAATAATAATATATAAAGAAACTTTTACACCAATACATAGGAGACTGTAATTATTTTTAAAATTAGTCAGTTTTTTATCATTTGCCATTTTCAGTAGCTTTTCCCAATTAGCTTTCCTTTCTGGGGGAGAGATTCCCTTTAAGTGTTACATGTGATCCAGTCATCCTCATCCTTTAAAAGGTAATGGAAAGAGACACACATCCCCAAAGGCCAGAAATGAGTTTCTGAGCCTCTACTTGAGGAACAGAATCATCTTCTACAGATGTCTTCTTCATCCATCAAGGATGGAAAGAAGCCTGTAAAGGTATGTGGAAGGAGAATGTCTGCTCCTTTAATAGTATCTGATCAGAGAAGGCATGAACAAGATCATACAGATACAAACATGTGATAAGGGAGATCTTGATAAGAACAACCCTGCTCAGATACACTGATTAAAAAGGATATCTGGAATATGAGGATTTTTTTCTCAGCTGGGAAGATAAGGAAAAGGAGGGAAAGAAACAAAGTTAAAAGACATGATTAATTAGCACTAAAAAATACCACAACCAGAAACAAAGCTCTCTGTCACACTAACTGATGGGGTAACAAAATACTGCAAGGCAAACCAGGACTTTGCAATGGCTAGTGATGCAAATCTGAGTGTCCAGAACATTCGAAGGGGTTCAGTGGGACTATGCCAACTGATGAGGCCATGTGCAGAGGAAAGGAGAGCCAGGAGGAACGAAAAAGAGATAGGCAGAAAGGGATAGAAAAGGGGCTGACATGTAAAATGGGGCCTGTTGCTAAGTTTGTCTAGCTGAGCCCTGCTCCTGGTCACCCTGGTCTGTCCTGTCACAATAAATAATATCTTAACAATCTGTCTGTGTGATCTTGCCCTCTACTCTGTGTGTGTCAGTTCTGCAAGAGTTCAGAGACAGCTGCTGGAGTGTGAGCAAGGGCATGAGCAGAGATGAGTGAGGGGCTCAATGCTGTTCGCTGAAGCAGCACTGTGGGTCACAGCCTGGATGCCAGCTGATGGGAACAAGCATCTCCATCTTCCCAGCTGGTTGTGCACTGGGTGTGCAGGCGGATCTGTTGGGAAAACTCCAAGCTGGATCATCCCCAGGTTCAGACAGGGCTATCAGGCAGGTGAAGGGTCTGTGCTGGTATTTGAGGGGACCTGGGATGAGGGGTGTCCATGTGATGAGTACATGAATGCAGTGTGTGTGCAGTGAGCACCTAGATGGACCAACTGGTGTCTCAGGGATGCATGGGATGAGTTAAGGAGCCTGTCAGGGATGGTAGGTTGGCAGAGGGGCTGTGTGGGTGCTCGAGGAATCTGTGAATGTCCATGTGCTTGTGAACCCAGGGAGTGTGGGGTATGTGCTGTGCTTGTGACCTTCTGCCTCTGCAGCCCAAGAGGAGGAGGGGACATGTCCCTTGTGTTTGGTGTGAGTCCTGAATGAGGGGGGGATGTTGGAGCAGCATCTTGTCTGCAGTTGTGTCAGTGTCCTGTGTGTGTCCCCTGCTAAATATGTTTGTTTGGGATATGTGCCCAACTTCACTCCTGGTTGAACCTAAAAATGGGAAAGCAGCATCTGCCTCCTTCAGCCTGACCCAAGATCTCCAGGCACTGGGCTGGGATCCAGCACATGGGTCCTAGGCTGGAGCTGCTGAAGAAGGCCGTTGTAAATTCTGGGTGAATTTTTTGTTTTGAATCAGAAGATGGTAGAAAAATACTACACCTAGATTTCAACATACGTTTCTTAACTGTACGCTAAGGAGTTAAAGATTAAACATGAAACTGTGCAGTTACAGGTGGTCAATCTTCAGCAAGATTGCTCAATTTTTTTACTGAACTTATTAGCCTTCCCTTCTCCCCTTTTCCTTTTTTTTCCTGTTGATTGTAGCTTAGAGTGTACTGCCAGTACTTAAGATGGCCTTAGAGTCTTGTTATTTTTTCTAGACTTGGAGTAACTTCTATGCCAGTAGATACTTTTCTGCCCAGAGCTATTTTCCATGCAGTCATCCTGGGACAAGATTTGGGCTTGCAAGAAAAAGAATCCAATGCAAGCATCCCCATGAGAAACTAAAAATTTATCTTTGGTCTGAGGAGAGGAAATCAATTTTGGCAAACTGTGCATAGCACTCCATCCCCAAGCAGATCCTGATTTCATTTTGCCTGCACACCAAGGCTGTCCATGAGGAGGCTTGGAGTTCTGCAGATGGGCTGTGGTCTCTTCTACGGGTTCCAGGGCATGGTCCCAAATGACAAATTTTCCGTTGATTCTGGGATCTCCTGGTACTTTATTTGCCCTGAGGCTGCAGCTATGAACACGTGTAGGCAACAGTTCCTTATCCTCTGAGGAGGTGTCAAGCTCCCTGAAATGAGCTCTCCACCAGTTGTGAATTAACTTAAAAGGAACTGGGCTTTGGAGGCTCAGCAAAGCATGCCTGCGTCAGTGTAAAAATTTCATAGTGCTTCTTTTGGACTGCAGCTACTTCACAGCTTAGTGCTTGGCTGAGGCCAGAGGGAAGTGGACACAGTTTCATAGGGGAAAGGAGGATTATTTGCTAAAAGTGAGGGAAGAAAGCAGTATTGAGGCTCCTTTACGCAGCACGGTCACAGTAGGGCAGTACAGATGGCAACAGAGAGATGTATTTTGCAGACATAGCAAAAGAAAACCAGTGGGTTTTTGCAAAAGTGGGAGATGAAGAAGCCTGCTGTTGAAAAGAGGTTTTCAGATAGTTAAGAAAGAGTTTAGGAGTAAACAGAGGCAATACACTCCATCAGTGTGGCCCGTGTAATTGAAGGTAATCAAGTGTTTGATATGACATGTTACTACTCAAAAATAAAAGGTTCCAAAGAAGAAAACACTTTCTGAAAATATTACTGTCTTATTACCTTGTCAAATTAGAGCTTTAACTCCCTTTTCTTCTCCTGGCAGAAAAGGAATTGAAGGCCTTGATGGACAAAATATTGACCATGATACAGAAATTCACCATGGTCTTGTGGTAAATAAGTCCAACAGCTTCCTGCCAGCATAAGAAGAGTTTTACAACATGTTGAGGGATTGGATCCTCGCTATCTGTTCAGTGCTGATGAGACAAATCTGAAGTGATGGCTCCAGTTCTGCAATCACCAGTACAGGAGAGGCATGGACTTGCTGGAATACAGTCTCATTGGAGAACCAAGTTTTGGAGCATCTGTCCTAAGAGGAGCGGCTGACAGAGACTGGAATGTTCATCCCAGGGAAGAAGCAAGAGGGTTATATCAGTGTGTATAAGTATCTGCTGAGGTGGGGACTAAAGTAAGTGGAGGTAGGCTGTTCTCACCAATGCCCAGTAAAAACACAGCAGGCAATTGGCACAAATTGAAATACAGGAAATTACATTTAAACATAAATATACCCCAAAACTCAATTTTTTTAAACTCTAGAGGCATTTGGATACTGAAGAGTGTGCAGTCGCTATCCCTTCAGATAGTCAAACCCCAGCTGGACAAAGCCATAAGCAATTTCACGGAATCATAAAATCATTAAAGGTGGAAAAGACCTCCAAGATCATCAAGTTCAACCTTTGACCAAACAAAACTGTAGACTTAAGTGCCATGTCCAGCCATTTCTTGAATATTTCCAGGAATGCTGACTCCACCACTTCCCTGGGCAGTCTGTTTTAGTGCTTGACAGCTCTCCTTTCTTTGAGCAGGAAGGTTGTATTTCATGATCTCCAGAGCTGCCCTCCAGGCTCAACTATTCTACAATTCTATGAAAATGCAGTGCCCGCATGGATGCTCTCACCACAGTGGAAACTCTTTTTTAGTAAACCATTGTTTAGTGATTGGTTTCAGAAGATTATTCCCAGGTTCTTGGGAAGAATTGAGTGATGCCTAATTTTTTTGTCCAAGTATTGGTTTATAAGAGTAGACACTGGTCTCTTTATAGTCCAAAAATTTGTGCTGAAGCAAAATTGTGCTGTAGACTAGAGTAGGTTGTGGCTGGAGGGGCTTACACACAATATTCTGTGAAATATTAATAAGGCTTTTCAACACTAAATCTCAGTTTTCTCATTTGGAAACTAAGGAAGTATGGTCTGTTAGATGGAGTGGAATTTGGATAGATCCCTGAGCTTAAAGGGTATTTATGAATAACATAAATTCAGATGTCAGATGACAAAGGACTATCTTACTAGGACCTGTACTTTTCAGCATCTTCATCCACACTTGTGGATGCACACAACATGTATCCTTGGTGAGTTTGTGGATCAGACTAATACAGGAAGAGTGACTGACACAAGGATTGCTGAGTTTCTGTTCAGAGTGAGATGGATAATCTTGAACCAATGGACCTCACAAATTCCAGTGAGGAAAAGAAATCTGCCTTTCAGGTGTAAGAACCTTACACACTAGTGGAGGCTAGGAAAGGGCTCTCAGCTGCCTGAAAAGTGCTGGGGAGTATGGTGGATGGCAAGTCAAATGGGAACCAACGTTTCATTCGTTTCAAAAGGAGAGCACCGTGTAGAGTAGCTAGCAAAGGTATCACCCCTCTGGAATTGGCACTGGTGAGGCTGCAGATAAAATATTGGGTCTGATTTTAGATCCCACAGTCTCCGGTTTCAGAAGAATGTGGAGAAATTGTAGAAAATTCACTGGTAAAATACCAGACAGTCAGGGGTCTTGGATTCCCTAAGTTGTGGAAGGCAAGTCCTAACAACAGATTTACTGCCTACTTGTATTCTCTTGGCAAAAGAAAGAGAAATAGCCTGGACAGGATCCTTGCTGAACTCTTCTTGGTCTGCTGAGGGCAGTGACATAAGCAAGCAACCTAGTTTTGTTCACAAATAAAAAGTGGATCCTGAGAGAAAGTACAGCTGACTTTTCCTTCTCTTGAAGAGGTTAGCAGGTAAATTCTGAATGGATGCAGACCTGATGGCCTGTTTTGGCAAGTGCAAACTCACTGAAAGGGTTACTGGCTGTTGTAGCATTCTCCTGCAGTGAAATTTGGATGGCAAGAACCACCCAGAAAAGACTATTCCCTGACTAGTATAGAGGTAACCTAGATCTATAAATTCTACAATGTGTTCAGACACCAAGAGAAAGGAAAAAACTTCACCAAACCCAAAGACCCTAAAAAACAAACAAAACAAACAAACAAACAAAAAAAACCCCACAACAGAAAAAGCCACAAACCAAAACCTCTTTTGTCTGGGAAAAAAAGCTGGAACTAAGCCAAACCATAAAACAAATGAGGCTATTTCATTCCATAAAAACTTCAAAGGTAAAAAAAATTTGCTTTGAGATAATCATAGCAAAATTTAAATATTTAACTAACCTTATCCTGGATATTGGAGGACAAGAGATAAGCTCTTAATTTATCATCACAATATGTAAACTAGAAATTAATTCACTCGAGGCTGCTTAAGTATACAGTCTTAGTTTGCTCAAATGTATTCTGTAAATCCAGCTGGTTGGGAAAAAATTGAGGTAATATCAAGAAACTGAGTTGCAGAAGCCTTGTGTTTCTTTTTATAAGAAAACTAAGGATGAGAATTAACAGTGTGATAATAGATGCAGAGATGAAAAACACAAACAGGAAGATGAGTTTATTTTGAAATTGGGTCATAAGCTGCAATGGGTGACACATAGGTTTGCTTATTCTATTATGCATTGATCTTTAAATTTTAGCAGCCCACTAGGAGCAAGGTTCTTGTCAGAACCACACAATAAAGAAACTTGCTTGGAATGCACTGTGCATAAGCTGACACTGACCATGCCAAATGGGCCATAAGAGCATTTAATCAATTTGCAAATTCTGAAGTAAATGTATTAGATGCAGCACAGCAGAGAATGGAGATCACATCAGTGACATTGCTAAGTAACACCCACTAAATAAGTAGAGTCAATTGAAGATTCTTATTCTTCTGGATCCTCTAATACTGTTGCTTCTGATATAATACTATTGTATTTGGGAGAGATGACAGAGATTCAGAAAAATAATCATCAAAATAATTCAAACCTTCCCTAAAGTGAGAAGAAACTTATTCTTAGACGCTTCAACCCTTTTCTTCATATCCCATCAAGGTCAGTTCTCTTTCTAGTTATATTTAGCATCTACACTACCCTTTTCAGGCCAGGGTAGCAGTTACTGCTGTTATCCTCTAGAAGGGAGATGCAGCAAAAGTCAGACTGTGAAATTGCATGATGGATTTATGTATTCAGCCCACAACTTCAGCTGATTTCTATTAATTCTCTCAAAGACAAAGTAGTCATGAGAACCTGGAAAGATTCTAAACAAAGTCGTAGTCAATTTCCTGGTTTACCAGTGCTTGTAACTAGCATCTAGACACACAAGTACTAGACAGTACTAGACAGTCCTACTCTGCATTATATTGATTTATTACACTGAAGATAGACAATAGGCAGTTCAAAGATATAAAACAGATTTTCAGAATTCAAGTCTGAATTACACACAAGTTCTATTCGCAGGACAAATAAAAAACTTAAGCTTTTACCTCTGGTGCAAGCATTGTTACATGGAAGGTGCACATTCTCAACCAGTCTACTTCTCTAACAGACAAGCAAAGCTAGTGTCTTCACTGACATGACAATATCTGTCAGTAATGCTTCCTGTAACTTCTGTCTGGCTAGAGGACTCTGTCCTATCATAGTTAATCTCAGTTATTGGTTGTTTGTCGCTTTTCAAGTTATATAACTGTATAGTATATATTGCCATGAAACTCTTGGCACTTAGGGAGGACTACAGTACGCCTCTTAAAAACAATGGCTATTATATCAGAAAAGTTTTCCTATCCTCTCCTTCTCTCTCTTAAGCACAGGCTAAATCTCTTTCCTTAATAGGAGGCTTACTAGAAACTCAAAGCAATGCACAGAAGTAATGAAAGGATAAAGAAATTCTCTGTTCAAAAGACTCACTGCAGTTGTGATTTTCCAATAGGAAGCAACTTTCCTTGTCCGTCCAGGGGCTGCACACAGGATCCACCTCAGGATGATGAGAAGCATTTTAAGACCTGAGTGAGATCAGCTGGGAGAGTGTTAGACTGAAGATCAAAACGTTCCTGTTTCATTCCTGAGATCTAGCTGATGTGTTTGACATCTCATCTGTCTAGGTGGTCAAGGCCAGGTTAGATGGGGCTTTGAGAAATCTGGAGTAGGGGAAGGTGTCCCTGCCTGTGTCAGGGGGCTTGGAACTAGATCCAAACCATTCCAATCCAAACCATTTTATGATGATGAGGAGGGCCAATGCTGCACACCTACTTTAAACACCTTTCTACCTTCACTGTCTATAACAGCAATTAGCAAGGTATGATTTATCAGATTTAAGAGCTCTAAAACAAGTGTTTGATGCATACAATTCTTCAGCACAAGAAGAGTATAAGGGAACAAATGCATTGGAGTTGTTTATCATTTAATAAACACCTTTCTCAGAAACTATGATGATGAGCACTCCTAGCAGTCTGTACTGAAGGGGTTTTTAATAGAATTTTACTCTGACACGCACCCTTGACATAGGAATCATAATATCTGCACAGTTCCAAGTATGACTTTTGTCAAGGACAAAAAGTTGTTAAGATTGGTTTTGTTTGGTTTTTTTTCCTGGAAAAAAGGCTGAAGAACAAGCTTTAAGATTTCTATGCAAATCAGTAAGTTTGTAATCTAACAAGTTAGTAAAATGCATTTAGATCAGTTTGAATTAATTCTGTTGAAAAATTCACTGCAATAATGAAAACTGAAAGCATTTTAAAATATTTCTTGGTCTTTAAAGGGCATTGTTGTTCCATAGAAGAAGGTATTTGATTTGACAGGAATGACTAATAAAACCATTAACATGAGCTGATTTTTGTAGCACTAGAAGGGTTTTACAAGATTCCTCAGAAAGTAATGCTTACATTTTCTTACAATCAATCAATCTTGCTAAAATAATCACAAATTGAAGAGCTAGCAATCTCTGAAAATAAAAAATACATCTCACTGCTGCAAAAGAATTACATAGAGTGCTTTACTAGAAAGGGTAGGAGTAAAAGAGCTTGCTTGGCTGTATTCCTGTTTGCCAGCCTACATATGTCATTACAGATGACATTGATTTATTATGTATTAACTACAGTGAGTTCACTGTTTAAATCTAAAACTAAAACAAAACCCAGAAAAATCAATGCATACAGAATATTAGCTGTAGTGTCATTTTTGGTGAATCTTCAGAAATCTGAATTTTTCTCATTACATTTCACTAATTAATGGCTCACTTGGATTTTTTTGTTTGGTTCTTTTGTTTTGTTTTGTTTTCCTTTTCTTCCCACCCTCTCCCACCATCTATCTCAAATCCAGAAGTATAAGATGATTCTATGTCAGGATGAATTTTAGATAATATGTAGGTCCTTGAAAAATTTGATGACAAGTATTTTTGTGTCAATTTGATAACAAGAGATCTCTTCAAGAAAAAAGAACCAAAGAAAATAGATAAAAATCTAGTAGTATGTTAATAAAGCTTTTGATGGAGCAAAGTCACTGCAACAAAGAAACAAGTAAAAATGTCTGTAAAGCAGGATGAATTTATACCTGCAGCAGCATTGAAAATGGTCTGAGATAAAAATGAAGATAAAGGCTTTAGCTGAAATATTGGTTTTGAATACTTGCAGTTGCTTGTTACAACATACTGTTAAAACTAAATGATAGTTGAGCCAATTGTTTTGCATCAAGAGGTCCTCGTCACAGAAATCACTGATTATGTCCTGTCATACAACTGTATTATGTTGGAGAAAGGTGCAGTGTATAGCATGATTCTCATTATCTGAAAGCTAACAAGATTACCACACAGAGGAAATGTACATAGTACCTTTGAAGACAGCCTCAGGCCAGCCTGAACTGATATGGAAGAGGAATAAATCCCATTTTTCAACTTTTCAGTTTTGCCCACTGACTAACTAAATTGTGTTTAGGCACAGCAAAAATAAAATTGCTGTGTGGAAAAGCTGAATAGCAGAGCAATCTAAGAGCTGTGTTTGTGTTGACAGTTGCCTTAAACTGAAATCCTGTAAGGTCAGGCTGGTCATGACTGAAGTAGCAGAAGTAGCAAGTCCCATTTGCCTGAATACATTGATATGTTAATTCATTTCTGTCCTCGCCTCTACATTTCCCTTTTTGATGGCAGAAGGGAACTGAAAAGTTCTTTCTGGAGCACCAAAACAGCTTCTTAAATGCTCTATGGCACTCTAGTCAGGGTCTGTGCCCAAGGAAAAGAGACATTAATGGACATGGGTTTAACTTCATTCCCCTAAATGTGGGTACACCTGCATCTGGGTAGCTCTTGTATAAGACAATTTTTAAAAGCAGTGAAATCTACAAGAACAGTTTCCTTATACCCTCCTCTTCCTTCTGACCTCTTATGGATGCATGGTGAGGCTGTGAAGTCTCTGTTCCTCTCCTCTGGGAAAGGGTGAGAGAATGAGAGTTCTTCAGCCTGAAAAAAAGACTTCAAGGAGACCTTACTGTGACCCTTCAATACTTAAAGGGGGCTAATAAGATAGACAGGGTATGTATGATAGGACAAGAGGTAGAAACTAAAAGAGGGTATATTCAGGCTAGATATAAGGAGGAAAATTTTTATGAGGAAGGTGGAGAAACACTGGAATGCATTGCCCAGAAGGATGACAGATGCCTCATCCCTGGAAACATTCAGGGTCATGTTGGATGGGGATCTGAGAAGTGTGATACAGTGGAAGGTGTCCCTGTACATTGCAGGGGGGTTGCAGGAGACAACCTTTAAAGGTCCCTTGCAACCCAAACCACTCTACACCTTGTTCCTCTGCAGAGCCCATGTTGTGTAAAGGATACTTGTATCTGATGAACAAAACACTTGTGCATTTCCATCTTCACACTGCCATCACTGCAATGTATATCAGCAGATTCGAATTTGACATGTGTTTCTCTTCCCATAATTTGTGATGGTAACTTCTGCCTTAAAAATTATGCAGTATTCATTCAGTACTTTGGAATACCTTGTGCAATAAATGCTATACTTTTCTGATTATTCATTTATTATTAATATGCTATACTTAACTTTTATTAATTGACATAATATAGGAAATCTGTTTTGATTAAACACTTAATTGAGCACCATGCAATTCTTTGGCACCAGCTGTTGGCTGGAATTTACACTAGTCTTATCCCAATTAAACAATAACAGAAAATGGAAACATACAGAGGGTCGAAGTAAGGATGAGTAACCTGGGAGAAATACAGAAACATTGGATGAGTGTCCAGGGTTGAAGTTAGAAAAGCTGAGACCCAAATGGAATAGCTTCTGTCCAGGGATGCCAAAGGCAACAAGGAGAAGAACTTTTTTAAGTATATAGACGCCATAAAAGAAAAATAAAAGGTCTATGGAAAACGTGGGTCCATTACTCAATTGGATGGGGGACCTGGTTACACAGCTCCAGGGGATGGAAAAGGCTGAATTTTTGAATGTTTTTGCCAAAGTCTTTACTAACTAGACTGGCTTTCAGGAATCTGAACTCACAGAGACCAGGGGGACATTCCTTTGTCCAGATTAGGAAATACATAAGCAAACTGGACATCCATAAAGACCAATGGATATTGTCTAACTAGTCTTCAGGAAGGGCTTTGACGCTGATGAAATCCTCAAAGACAGGCTGTGTGTAGCTTTTCATGTTTCTCTATTTTTGTTTTCCCTGGCAGATACAATTTGAGTGAATGCCGCGTTAGTTGTGTTTTTGCATGAAAGCGTGAATGAAACACAAATATGTACAGTATGTTCTCAGCTATGTACAGAGCTAGCTCTTACAGACATCTTGGGTGGTTTTTCTTCAGACTGTGTAAGCTGATGTGACCTTGAGAGATGATTAATGTAGGTTACCACTGCAATGGCTGAGGATGGACTTCAAGTAAAAATTTCAGTTTTCTAACGTAGAAACTAATCATGGTTGTTTAAGTAACTAGTTCAAGATGAAAACTGTTCAAGAAGTCACAGTTGGACTGTGACTGAAAGCTGAAAAGTTATGCTTTTCAAAATTGATAAAGGAATGCAAAGGTTTCAGGTCTAGTTTGGTGCCTAGGTGAAATACTTGGTATAGGGGAATTAGGCTGTTATTTTTTTATCATCTGAAGATCCTTAGCTCGCTTCCTTTTGCTGTAAAGGACCCTTATGTTGATCACCCTCATAAATCCATAGAGCTCCTAGACAGGTCAGATTAAATAAATTTTATGAGTATATTAAAAAAATCCCAAAAAACTGTCTAGATTGCATGTCTTCCCCTGCTTCCTGAAACACTGTAATTTTTCTGTGATGCTAAGGTCTAATTGTAGCTTTTTGTGTTGAAGACATGGGCACACAGTTATTTTCTAAAGCTCTGTTGCTAACTTTCTACAGTTATTAGAATGAGAAAGATGTAATAGGTGTTCCATGAATTCTTTTCTGGAAGTCCCTGGGACTAAATGTCAATTTTATTACATTTCTACATAGCTGTAATTGATTTCACTTTTGCTGCATATGAAATCTTGATTGAAAAGAGAACATGTAAATTTTTTTGTTTGAATGACTGCTGAGTCTTGTTTATTACCATTTCCAGGGAAATGAAACCTCCAGGGCAAATACACAAACCCACCTCTTAATTGCCAACAAGCAGATAAAAAGCTAAAATGGTAGCAATAGAAGGTCATGTAAACAGTGTTGATTTGAACAGAACCTGAAGTAGTAGCAGCTTTACTTCTGCCTCTGATGTTTTTCTCCATCCTCTGTACAAAAAAGGCATATAGGATGCTCAGTCTCTTTAAGGTTAACTCCAAAATGGCATCATTGTAATTAAATGTTTTTCTTTTACATTTAGATTTACTTGTATAGAAATAGAAGAGAGGAAAAACATTATTTCAAATAAATTTTTAAAATAAACATAGGAAAACACTTCTATGAAACTTGCCAAACCAGTTAAAAAACAAAGAATTTGATGTCTTTTAAGACTAAACAAAGGACTTTCTTAGAAGAAATAAATAACTAATTTTATCATCAAAGCTATTTGTTTTCTTTGCTTCATTATGGAGTCTATATAAAAATTTAATTTAGTTTTAAAACTTTAATGAAAAGGTATTCCAAATTTTAGAGAAAATTATGACTTAAAAACAATAAAAACATGTTTACAGTATGGTTTTAAACTGAAATAAGAAGGCAGAAAAAAATTAATACCTTTATCTTCTGTTCAAAGATGCAGAACAAAGAGCAGTGAGATTTTCAGATCTATGCAATTGTCTAAAGAAATGAAAAGTATTAATCCTTTGCAGTTATTTTTCTGCAACTTTGGTCTCCTAAAGACCGTTTATTCTATCGCCATACACTCAGTTTAAGGAAGGTGAGCTTGAGGACACAAGAAGCATGCCTAAGGTTACTGTAAGTTGATGGTGCATCACAGTCGCAGCAAGTTGCCTTCTTAAATGGGTCTATTTCTCAGCTAAAATCGGGTAAATAGGAAAAATGATTTTCTTCTTGTCAGTATCTCATTGCAAGGTCAAAGGAAGAAAAATAAAATCAGTGTGTCTGTAACTGAGGTAGCATATTGAACTATATTGAAGCATATCATACACAAAAACTCAGGCCTGAAATATATTGCAGACATTTATTTATGTAAAAGATAAAGCATTTGTTTCTTTGAAGGGGAATAATATTTGCCTTGTATTTGGTGAAGGTTAACACTTTTCAATATTGGGTTTAATATTTTTCATAATGCTTCATTCATTTCTGGAGTTTCAGCAATTATACCCTACTTTATATAGTCAATACAGTGAAGCATCGGGATTATTGTCATATGGTCATTCACTGTGTTTCTGTCTATATAAATCCTACATAAAACCTTGCCTCTGATTGAGTTGTGTAGAGTTTGATAAAAAACTTTGAAAGAATCTGGTCCTGAGTTTACAGAGCCTGACCCTGATCCATACAGATGGTTTGGGATGGAAAAATTGGGAATAAAAGGAACAGGAAAGAAAGAAATCCTGAATTCTTGTAGGGTGACTAATCTTATGTAACATGTGCACTTATGTGTTATCTTTTTCTTCCTCACTTTGTAATAGACACTGTTTTCTGTTTTAGTTTTTTTCTCCCCCTTCTCCCACTGTATGTTTTTATAATAGAAAATATATGTTGTTTGGAAAGAAAATACTCCATTCCCTGCAGCTACTAACAATTTACTTTTCTCAGAGTTAGAATGCAAACATTCTATTTCTGTTTTTCTTCACCTCAGATCATCCTGAAATTGCTTTACTCTGCTGGAAGGACATTTTGACAATAGGTGAAAGAAAACAAAGCAAAGTATCCTTGTAGATATAACTCAGTTCTGAGCTGATCTGACTGATGTGATTGTGTGACTTGAGCACCAGTCTTTTAGAGCCTTGCTGTTGGTCTCATAGCACTCACATGTATAGACTGAATGTAGAGGACAGTATTTTGCTCACACAACCATACAGACTCCTTGTCTCCTTTAATATTAAAAAATTCCCATACTTGAAAAATGTCCATAATTTTAATTAAATACTTCAAGCCCATTTGTGCACTGTCTCTCAGTTAAAGTTCATTTCTCATATAGTAAAACAAAAGCTAGGAAATGCAAATACATTAATATCTTATAAATAAATAACATTTCAATTAATAAAATATTAGGATTAACTTCAGTGACTCCTTCCAGGTCCTGTAAGATCATCCTCACGAAACAAACACTCAGTTAATAACATTTATTTTTGTGTCTGAAAACCTCTTACTGTGAATAGCTGAGGATTGTTCCAAGTCTTCAAGTACCACACAGAAGAAGAGAGGTTATTTTAAATCCTTTCAGAATTTTCTGATTGAGTGAGAAAAAAACAAAACAAAACAAAACCCAAAACCAAAACCCCCCAAATCTATTAAAAAGCATGCAATAAAAAAATTAAGAAATAAAGTGATTGGTGCATGTTTTTGAAAAGCACTTGTGTGAATATATTGCTAGAAAAAGTTACATCACCATATTTTTCTTATTTATTTCATAAGAAGGATTAGAAAGCATAAAGTGGCTGCATCATTTGAAAATAACTCAGACCCTTAGAAAAGCCATGAATCACACAATTTAATTTACAGCCTGCAAATCCTGTCATTCTTTTACTTTATGCCAGATAACCCTATCTCCAGATACATGACTTTGTTTACTGTGCATTTTGATTAAACAATTGAGAACAAGGACAGAAATTCAACAGACACAGCAGATTCATTTGTTTTTCTCATTTAAGTACCTTTTACCTTTAGCCCTTGCTCAAATTTTTGCTGAAGAACAAATCCACAGAGAAGGAAAACTTAACAATCGTTGACACTTTTAGAATTAAGTAAGAAGAAACAAATAGTGATAGACTATCTCATCAATTCCCAGGACATTTTTGCACAGAGAAGTGTAAATTACTATAATAACCATATCTTAAAATTTGATACGTTTGAAGGTATCTTAGGAACCAGATAAGATTCTTTTCAGATGCAGAATTTTATTATGTTAACCTAATTTGGACTCAATCACTATTGTCTCAAAAGTATTTAATGCCATAATAGCTGCTTCAGCTATTAGGTTTTTCAAGGCATCTTGTTAGATGTTTCTAGAATCTGAAACAATATGTTAAAACACATTTATTAAGGAAAATAATACTGCTACAGAATTTCTCTAAATTGCCAGAGAGAAAACCATATAAGAAGGTAGGTTTGAAAAAAGCCTCGCAGAAAGCATGATTACAAATGCAAGGGTAACTGGTAAAGCACATTTCTGATTTCTGATTATATCAATTATCAAATACTTTCTCTGTAATCCACTTAGCTTCTGTAGAACCCCATCTATTAAAGGAGGGTATGATGCATTACTACAAGGTTTTCTATCCAAAGGACTTATTTGGTGGAGCTACTTGTGCCAACACTGTGAATGAGCAAACAAGAGAGCATCCAAAAGGACTGAAGAGAGATCTAGGCAATAATTTGAATTTGAAGTCCTTGGCAGTGTTACCATGAGTGAAATACCTTGGTATTGGCCTTAAGATTACTAAAATATGAGCAAAATAGCCAAAGTGTTACTTGGAGATATATTTCACATATGCACTTCCATTTGGTTCTATTTCTTGTTTATTTTGATTGTTTTTATTGCTTCAGCTGAAAGCAATCTGTATCATCACTGAAGCAATTCAGGTTATAAGATAATGGACTTTACTACCCAGTTGATATCTCATCTTTAAGAAAAAGTCAGTAACCTCCTGTATAGGAAAATGGCTTTGGCCTTTCTCCTAGTGACATACTTTTCATATTAGAGAATTTGGATATCTGGATGGAAGGTTAATTAGACTATGTTGAATAAAGAATACTTTATGCTGTGTACTAATGAAAAGTGGTTCCTTTGAATATTTTGTGCTTGGCTTTCATACAGAAGATTTATGGACCACAGCATTGACTACATTGTTAAAAAAAGAAACTTGGACTTTTGAGAAATTAGACTTGCCTGACTTGGTGAAATGGTGTGCAAAATGTAATCTGGAAAAAACCATCCCATTAAAAGCCCAGGAAATGATTAAATTAACCAGCTTGGTGAGAAACAAGTTTCCAGTACAGAAATTAATTATTTTTAACTTTTGTGGTGCAATTCACTTGCTTAATCAGGTCATGTATCATTTTTTGCTGCTTAGGATTTCACACTTAGGCACAGGCCTGCCCCTAGAGGTGCCTTCTCCCATATGTCTGTTCTGCATATGCCTTCAGCAGCCTAAAGCAAAAACATTGAATTATTGGAGTAAATCAAATGGAAGGCCACAAAGATGACTGCACTCAGAGCACATTGTATGGAGGTAGTACTGTGAGAACTGGGTTTATTCTTGAAGACAGAGGGTATCTTAGCGCTGCCTTCAACTACCTTATGTGAAGATGGGAAGGATAGATTTTGGGATGTACATAGTGATAGACAAAATACCCAAGTACAATTTACCAAGGGAAGTTCTGATTCTGTATTAAGAAAACAGTGTTCAGCATGAGGACAATCAAACACTGGAAATAGTTGTCCAAAGCAGTTATGGAGTCTCCATAGGTGGAGATATTCCAAATTCCACTCAAAGTGAGCAACCTGAACTGTGTTGAGCCAAATAACCCACACAGGTCCCTTCCAATCCAAATTACTCTATGATGCTATGTTTGTGCACTTGAAATGTGCCTCCTACATTTACAGAGAAGGAAGTCGTGTGTCATGACTCATTTGATAAGTTTCAGGCATCTCTAATAACAATCAGTCACTCAAAACATTAACTGTGCTGTAATGTCTATAGAACATTGCTATTATGAATGTAGTCTTCTAAAAATTATTCACATTAACCCTGTTGGTAGGATCAGTGTGGTCATTGTAAAATGACACAGAATGTGAAAGTAATGGGCTTCAAACGTGTCCTTCTATCCTTTGAACATTCCTTAAGCTCTTTTGTCAGCTTTTCTTTGAAATGCTAACAGGGATCCTTCTTCAGTAGTCAAATTTGACTAAAAATTTTGAAACACTTTTGCTCAACAATTTGGTGATGATAATTGTCATTGTGAGTATGAAAGACAGTTGCTTCATGACCTCAGCCACAGGAGTTTCTAACCTTCTTGAAAAATGAAGAGTGTCTAGTTAAAAGGCATAAACCCCCTCCCACCGAACTGGTGACACCAAGGTTGCACTGTTCATTTTTTACTTTTGATTACAGAAAGAAGTAGGGTTTCACTGACTTCTCCCAGTCCACGCCCTGGTTTCACAGGATTCCAAGAGATGCCCCAATCTGAACAATTGCTAGATGAGTACATCTTAGTATATCTGCCAAGCTGGTGTTTACAAATTTATTTGTCCTCATTTACAGCAGTCACGCTGCTTTCCACTTAGTGAATAGCTAAGATTCTAAGCTACTTATAAGTATAGGACTTGCTTACTGACATTAATCTTTCACAAACAACAGTGGAGATTTCAGTTATGTGGTTTCTGTTACTGGAAATGCTTATGGACCATGAGACACTACAACAATGAATAGATTCTCATGCTCCAAATTAAAAAAAAAAAAGCAAAAAAAAAAAAAAGAAGAAAACTCTCTAATGGGTGGATGGATATCAGCTTGTTTCCTTCTGGGTTTTTTTGCCTTTTCCAATTGAACAAGTGTCATCTCAGAAAGTCAGTATTAGACTGCTTCCTTCCACCCACACAATTAGCAGAGTTTTTTTGATGCGTAAGATGTCCACAAAGCCTTAAAGTCTGTCAGTGTGCATGACTGCAAAACTGGTGCAGCAAGCTCTTTATTCTGTCCCTGATGCTTAGGAAGTTTTAATCTTGCTTCTGGTCTCTTAAGATTCGATGGTGTTGAAAAGGGCTGAAGAAAGGGCTGCTGATGATATTATCAGGTATATAATGCCTTATGATGCTCAGCTTGAAAGCTTTAGTCTCTTATCTCTTACAGGAATTTTTGAAGTTACCTCCAGGATTTTTGAATCCAGTGGAGTTCTTCACAGGCAACCATTTAATCTGATCCCTTTCACTAAGTTTATAAGATTGTTTAAAAGTAGCTGAAAATCTGCTTCTAATTTGAAAACTGGACTTACAGTATGTGAAAGATTTTTTCAATTTTTTCAACACTGGAATGTGTATTTCTTGGCTTTCTGAACATCTTACATGGATCCTTCCCTTAGCTGATATTTTCCCAAACAGATTTACAGAGCAATCACACCTCCTTTTCTTCTTCATTTTTCTGAAGGCACGCTCTTCTGTCTTCTAATCATATAGTAGTAAGATGTATTACTATTCCTAAAGTTGTCTTGATAAAAATTCTTTTACAGACTTGAAATCTCAGTTGATCTTTCTTAAACACAGATAACATAAAGGTTAATGAGTGTCTTATGTCATATCTGTCCTCTGAAAACTTTGTAGATAGTATTTGACATTTTTGTGTTTGCACTGCTTTTCCCCCATCCAGTCGATTTTTTCTCCTCGCTTCAATATGCATAACGGAAATTTTATTTTGCTTTTCTTTCTTGCGCCTCCCCTCCCCTCCCCTTTTTCTTTCATTAAAGAAATATTAAAATACTAAATAAATTTATTTTTAGAAGAGTTCCATGAGGTTTTTGCTATAGCAACCCTAATGTTCCAACTTTCAATTCTACCTATGAATTGCTGTCTTCTCAAGTTCATTGAGTAATTTCTCCCGTGGCAACATGTCATCTGCTTCACTGAAATCCAGACATGTTTCATCTACTACATTTCACTACCCTGAAAAGTAGATGTCAAAGAAAGATTTATAGCTCACAATCTATGCCTTGTACCATCTATTCCATTTAGCATTTTCCTTCATGTCTCTAATTATTCTTTCCTTCCAGATACCTTCTAAAGCTTTGCATACCTTTAAAGCCTGCTGTGTTACTGTCCAGTAACTGTCCATCATTTTATTAGCTGTGTCTGCTGTTCCTTGATTACCTGGAAATATCTATAACTTGATGCATTTATTGAAAGATGTTGCCATTAAAAATGCAATTTCATTTGCAGTTTTCTTCAGGAGACAATGTTTCATTCCTGACTGCATTAAGTTGCTTGATTTTACTGTCATTTCAGATATGAATCTTTTAATTTTCTACCCTCATCTTCTCTTTGAAATTAATCCAATATTGTTGCCCATATTGAAAACTAAAGTTTTCATTTAATTTTTAGAACATTCCACAAACAAATCTATATTCTACCCTTCAAAGCATAAATGTATTTTTCTCTCCCTTTCTTTTTTCTTGTTATTCTATTTCCTGAGCAGAAGGCTTGAAGTTATTATTCCTAAAACATGCTATGTATTATTTGCATAAACTAAGTGGAACAGGAATAACTTTCAGAAATGATTCAGAGTACATATTGAAAAATACATATGAGAAATTTGAAGTCAATTTAAAAGTAAGAAAAGCTGTAAAATATAAAGATTATCAGGATGGGAGCATTTGGTGCTGATTTCATGTTTTCTTTCTTATTTGCTAGATTAAGATTAAAAAAGAAATAATGAACTACCATGCTGAATTTATTATTTTTTGGTAATGACTGTCTTCATCCATTATCAGTTTAATTCATAACATATCACAACAGGGTGATTAATCTTCATTAGTGAGTAATTTCATAATTAAAAAAATCTAATTTTTTAACTGTTTGGAAAAGTGGAATGACATTTTATGTAGGGGCATCAGCTACTATGAATAGCCAATCATACTGGCTTTATCCAGTCTAGTAACTCAAGAAATGTTTGCAAACAGTCACAGAATCATGGAATAGCTGAACTTGAAAGGTGCCTCTTGAGGTCATCTAGTCCTATTCCCATCTTAGAGCAAGGCCAGCTAGAGTAAGCTTGTCAGTGCCATGGCCAATAATGCTTTTAATATCCTATAAAAATAGACTCCACAACTTCCCTAGGCACTGTCAGAAAAAAAAAAAAAAGAGAAAGATTATGTTCAAGTGGAATTACTTGTATTTTAATTTGTATCCATTTCCTCTTCTCTTATCACTTCATACCTTGAAGAGGAGTCTTTGTCATCTTTACTTCCTGCCCCCATCAGATGTTTATACACTGTGATAAGAACCTTTCAAATCTGCCTTTTTTGAAACTGAGCAACCTTAGCTCCCTCAGCCTCTCTTCTATGCCCAATACTCCAGCCCATTAGAGAATCTTTGTGTCCCATTTTTGTGTTGCTTTGCTGAATTTATCCCATTAATTACGTATATTTCTTGCACCAAGGACTTTAGAATTGGACATAGCACTCCAGATTTGTCTCCCCAGCGCTGAGCAGAGAGGGAGTATGACCTGTCTCAACCTGGTGGGAACATTTCTCCTAAGGTAGCTTGGAATGCTGTTGGCTCTCTTTGCTGCAAGATACACCTCTGTGCCATTGACAGTTTGTCCACCTTGACTCCCAGGACCATTTCTGCAGAACTACCCCTGCTGGTGCGGGGTTATTCATCCCCCAATTCCACACTTTGCCTTTGTTTAACAGCGTTAGCTCTTCTGCCCAGTTGTACAGTATAATCCTATGGTTGCCAAACACCTCCCAGTTTTACATCATCTGCAAATTTGCTGAGTGAACTGTGTTACTGCAGTTGGTGTCAACCCTTGGAACACAGTACTTGCCTCTAGAGGATTCACAATGATTACCATAATCTCTTGGTTGTAGCCAAGAGCCAGTTGTCAGCGTACCTCACTATCCATATATTATTCAGTTTGAATCTTATGAGATATAGCCTTGAAAACCACAGATTACACAGAGAGATTGTAAAGAAAGGATTTAGTGAAACCAGACAGACTGAGGTGACTGGGCATAAGGCTCATTTTATACACAACCACCCCCTTTCATACTACTTTTCTGTCTACCTCCCTTTAGTTCCTCCCTGATCTTTTGCCTACACATAAGAGCATGTCTCTATACAACTCAACAGATGCCCACAACCCACCCAGCTTGGATCTCCCCTGGTTTGCAGCCTTATCAGTTGCAATATTCAAGCTGATCTTTTTGGAAGTAGTGCCTGTAATTTCTGGATAGGTCGTCAGTCAGTGTGACTGGTGAGGTTTGTCTCTTTTCATTGTCTCTATGTATGTTTTGTCACCTCTGTGTTTGGTACATTTTGTTCTTGTTTCTCTATTTTCACTTAGTTTTCCAATTGACAAGATCTTCAACCAGATAGCCTTACTGGAATAAACATTCTCACACTCCCACATGTCCTGATCAATTACCTGACTAGGTTTAGTTGTTATCACTGCCTCCCCTATGACTTGCCAGTTAGGAATGTGTCCCTGTATGATGTTGTTTATGGCTTTCTCCATTTCTTATTATCCCTTTTATTTACAGTGCAAATGTCCTTGACAAGGCACCAATAAAGGACCAAAAATATTCCTTTATGGTAATCTTTCAAAATGGACTTTTTCATGTCCCATTTCTGAAACATGCCCTAATCTGATTGTACTCCACCAAGGAATTTTTCAATCACAGGGGTCTGAGATTCATGAAGGCTGGTTAATACCACTAAAGACTGGTTTAAGGATAGCAATGACTACCTCATCTTTTCATATCTTTACTATATTTTTCACCACCCTCTGTCCTAATCTACTTTTTTTTCTTTTGTTTTTTTTTTCTGGTATATCTGTAAGGGCCTTTTTTGTTGCCTTTCACACGCTTTATCTGATAAAGTTCAGGTGGATTTTGTCTTTCCTATCTGCAATCTGTCATGCTTTCAAAGTGTCACTACCTTCCTCCAAAGTCCCTGCTTCCCTCTCTTGTATGTTTCATTTCCACATTAGTTTTGTCAGCATGTCCTTGTGCACTGTAGTTTTAGCCCCTGCTCTCTGAGGTGAGCCATTCTTGATTTTCGAGGAGGTGATTCTTGGGCTTTTTAAACCCAGGTCTCAAAAACCCACTCTAGAAGCCAGCAGACTGGTCCTGTGCTAATTTCCTCAACATCCATGATGGGTTGGCACATGCCGCAGAGCTTTCTGAACAAGAAGTTTGAATGCTCCCGTCCAGTCTTGTGAGGTAAAACATGTTGGAACAGGTTGAAGGTAATTTCATACTGCTTGGCCTCTGTGGCACAGAACTGTCCCTGGTACATTAATCTTACTGGAATTGGCATTGAAATGGCATCTGAATCTCCTGCTTTTTGTACTTATGGATTGTTAGTTGTCTTCAGCCTTAGATTTCTGCACTGCTGCTCACTTTTCCATTAGTTCTTAGAAATCTGTTTCTGGTTCATTTGATAGATTTCATAAACCAAAAATCCACTTCTCTCTGGAGACATGGACTATGACTAAATGGGTAACTAAAGAAAACTATGGGGATTTATGTTTGTTCCTCTCTAAGAGCACCTGTTGGAGATCTTTTGGTACCTCTTGTGCCAAGGCCTGGCTACCCTGAGCACAGCAGCTGCATCCACACCGCATCGCACTCAACCCTCTGGGCCTTATGCTGTAACTCCTTGGCCCTATTGTGTGGTTACCAGTCTCTGTGATTTTTCAGCTGAACGTGTCTGAAACAATTTGGTGGCTGAACTTCAGCCAGGCAGAGGAGTGTTTTTACAGCATGACAAACGCTGGAAGTTGCATGAGAGAAAAGCTGAAATCCTTGGGGGTGAAAAGCCCCAGATGGTAATGGACTATTCAGAGTGAAAGTAGCCAAATTGTGCAGATCAGTTCTGGTTTTTTGGGGTGGTGCCCAAAATAATCTTTCAGACCTCTGTTTAGGCATTGTTGTAGAGTGCTAACTGGAGTGGTTTAAACAAATGCAGCAAGTGGACTGCCAGGGGCTCAATTTGTGAACTTGCTTCCTGCTCTCTTTTTCTCATTAGTTTCAACATACTCACAGAATTCCAAATGATTGCAGGAAGCTTATTTGCCATCTGTATTTAGCTTACTCAGTACTACACTTAAATCTTCTTCTGGGACATGAAGTCTAGGCCTGATAGTAAAAAAGATAATGAGAGAAAAATATGATATTTTAAAAGAGGTAAATTTGGTAATGATTTTTTGATGTAGGGCACATAGAAATAGGACAGAAACAACTGTCCTCTAGTTTCTAACCAAAAGTAGCTAAGAGGGTAGCTAGCTTCTAAAAAGCAGTAGCTAAAGTAGTAAGTTCAGAACTCACAGGTTAGAAAATATGATGTGCAAGAAAGAATTTTTTTCTCTTAAATCTGGGGAGAGGTTTAAAATATCTTCTGAACAAAGCAGCAGTGAAAATTAACTCCCTCCAGTATTAAATTTACATTTTTTCTAGTTTCTCTGATTTGCTTTTATTTTTATGCCAGCTTCCTTTTTTCTTGTCTCAGTTTTACAAGGCCACATCAATTCTCTGCTGTTTCTTACTCTTTTCTTAGGAAAACAATAGCTTACATATGAAGAGTTGTGCTCCATTCGGTGTAATACTGAGTTTCCTTAATCTGTTCTCACAAATGCTTCTGGAGAAGCACTAGAATGCAGAGAGTCAACTTTTATATGATGATGACTTGATCATGGAATAAGCATGTTCTTTCTGGATTTTCTATTTCCTAATATGTGTTTATATTACTCTGTTGTTGTCTGTGCATTCAAGAAATTATTAATTCCCTTCAACAGTTATTTCCATAATAACATATTTGATCTGCTCTTCCATTTCTTCCCTTTAATTCCTGCAGTTTTTCTATACAATCCATTCTCTTATTTTTCATTTAATGGGAAAGTATTCTGCCACTTATCTGGGTATATTTTATTTGTTTCATAGTCTCAACCTATATATGTTTGATAAAGGTTTATATCAGACCCTTTATTTTATAAAGAAAATATATCTTTCTATGTATTATATGTATAGGATATGTATATCCTATTTACTCTAATATTTCTATATTTTCACTCATTGCCCAAGTACCAAAAATAGCAATTTTATTAAGATGTGGGCTCCCAATTTATTGTGCTACATTGGTTTCAATGAGATGAAAATTTCTCCATTGAAAGAAAACCAAACCAGATTTTCAGAGTAATATTTTTTATGAGATTGTTAATGAAAAACGTGGACAGTTATTTTTGTGATTTAAATGGGTTTATAAATAAAGCCACCTATCCTTTTAGCTCTGTATCCCCTCCCCACTGAGAAGCCTGAAGCAAAAATAGCTTAAAAAATCGTTTCTATGTCTCATCTGTTTCATGTTAAATGACTTCATGCTCTGCACATGAAGTCATTTAACATTAATATCTTTCCTTTTCCTGCTAACAGCTCTTAAAGGGCTTCTAATTAATGTTGCTGGGTCTGGGAAAATGTGCATAGAACTACCATCCTTGCCCATATCCAGAACTCATGCCACAAAATAAGTAAAGAAAAAAAATTAGAGAAGAAAAGTACATGAGAGTTACTGAGGAAAGGATGATTTTCATTCTTTGAAGTCACTCACAGACATCATTTTCAAACATTCATTAAGCATTAGTTCATATAGATTTGCATATGGATCAGAACAAGATTGGATAGCTTACTTGTATTCTGACAGTTTTATCTATCCATCCATGGAACATGGATTTATGCCCTGAAATAGATGACTCTTTATAATCATTTCTTGATAATGATTTCTAGTGACTAGAACACCAGTCAGAGTTTAGCCACTTTTAAAATACTTTGATATTGCTTGTTAATCTTAGAAAATGTTCCCCATAAGAACAAAATAATAGTAGATTAATGACAGGAATGTCAGTGAAGAATGTTAATCTGTCTGTTTTAGCACTGTATAGGCAGAGAGTGATAAATCAAAATTTTGCATATAACTGTAGTGCATAACAAGTGTTTATGAACTTCAACAAAGTATATGTTGTAACTTTACACTATATCCTAGAGCAACATCTGTATTTTTCTGGTACTAGTGTCCTGGATACTGGTAACTAGGTTTTTTTCACCTCAGTCTTTTGTTATTAAACTGAAGCACATGTAAGAATAAGTGTCTTGTAAATCAGACCTTTTATACAACATGTAGTTTTTTTTCTGTGGTACTTATTTTGATTATATCACCTCTCAGCTGTTCGGGAAAACCCTAGAACACATACAAAAGTTTCCTTAACTTCAGTGGAAATTAAGCAGGTGTTTCAGATTAATCACTTACTGCAATGCTTTGTGGAATGGGATTTTAATCAGCAACTATAAGATATATTTTCTTTCTAGAAGTATAGATTTCTTTCAGTGTAATTGAGAGGGTAAGCCAGTTAACTAAGCTAATTTAGTGACATATGTCTGAACAGTGCTACTTTTATTAGGTGCCTTTTAGAAGTGATGTCCATTAACTACAAAACTAATAGAGTGATTCTGAAAACAGTTTATTTTATAGAGAAGAAATACTTACACCATGTTCCCACTGATGCACAACTCACCAGAGAAAATGCAGATATTTGTACATTCAGATTTTTATTTATCCCGTTGTCACTGGCATCTGTTCACTATTGTTATACATAGTATACTTAGCCTGCAGTGCATTATTTAGTCACAGTTTATGAGAGGTTTTTAAAACTATAATTTCTAAGGATTGGTCTTTGAATTCTCTGAGACAACGGTGGCAGCACTTCGAGCTTGTGTTTTAGCAAGTGTCAACACTTGGAAGTTGATGTTAATATCTAAGAGCTGCTTACAACCAATAAATACATAGAATGATGACCTTCAGCTGCAGTTTAATTCCTCTCAACATGCCTTTAATGCAGATATATAGGTGTTGATGCCTAATAAGCTTAGTCTGTTATAGGACCTATGATGTTGGGCAATTGTACTGGGAAGGGAGGCAAGATTCACACAGCATTTTCAGCTGGGTTTTTCTATTTCCTGTTCATTATTTGAGAATTATCTCTACAATTTGATGTCAACACAAAAATTTCATTTATATTTCATATTTCCAAAACTGTTAGGGAACAGTTTTCCCTTGAACTGTTATGCTCTCTAGCTATATGTACTCTCACTCTGCAGATGTGTTCCTTGAAGGAGTGCCTTTCTGCTTTGCTTTATGATTTACCTTGGGGAAATAGAGCTAGAATGAGGGTATTGCATGCATTTTAAAAATTGTTTACTCCTGTGAAATTGGAGTAAGTTTCTCATAATTTCCTAAGGGATTTAATAAAAGAGCTATTTCTTCCAAATTTCAGAGTCCTGTTTTTAATTCTTTCAGTGACAAAGCTGATTAGTTAAAATAAATTATCTGCCCCCCTGGTTTTTTTTCCTAAGCAGAAAAGTACATTTTTGTATTTGCCAACTACTATATGTAGTTGTTGGGGTTATGACTTTTTCTAAAGAGAAGACACTGTTCAATTGCAACTCTTCTGAAACTAGGTATTACTGTTTGAAATTTTTATATTTTACTGGGTGTCAGATGAGATATGCACAGGTGTTTCTTGATTGCCACATCTATGAAGCTTGACAAAAAGATAGGCCAACTCCCAAAGCTGCGCTATATGTATGTAACCTCTGTTCAATTAATATGAAATTTTATAAAGCTGTAAATACCAAGACCAGGAATTCAGGATGAAAAAACAGTTCACATTTCTAATTACAGAGACTAAGGTGTCTTAAATAATAATTAAATTTGTCTTTTCTGCTGCTTTTTATTTTAATAGAAAACTATTTTTCAATGGTCTAGGCATTACATAATGTTTGCAAGAAACCAGTTAAGCAGATAATACAACCAAATTCATTTAGACTGTTGTTTGCATTCAGGTTACCTTTTGATGCTATCAGGAGATGGAAGAGCAAAAAAACGCCTGTGGTGAGGGTCCTTAAAGCTGTTTTATACAACTGGGCATGTGTCCTGCCTGGGGTTTGACTCTAATGTCTTATGTTCCTCTTTCACTTTATCATGTGGTTATTTTCCATTTTTTTCTGCTGTTGATATCTTTCTTGATATACTAGCACTTGTTTGTGATTAGAGATGGGAGCTGCATCAACTACAGGGAATATTTCCACTCAAAACCTGAAGTTTTCCTCATTCTTTTTTCTCCATTTTTTTTGATAGAAGTCTTTATTCCCAGAAGCTTTACTCAATGCATCTTATGACAATTAACATCCATGATGATTCTATTTGTTATTGACTACAGTGAGAAGATCATTAATGCCTAAGAACATTTTTGGCTCATTAACCAAAATGGACACAGAAGGTGTTATGAAACTCAATTATTTTCATTAGGCTGATCTCTTTAAAAATGACTGTTTAATAAAAATTAGTAGTTAGCAAGTCTATGTAGTTAGTTAATCTTGGCAGTTAGTAAAAGAAACGTACAAAAATCTTTAGTCCTTGAAAGATAACCATATAATCCATAACTTTCTTGATTTTGATAATACCCTTATAAGCACTTCGTTTTGAACTGTATTCTGTGAACTGTTCCTGAATTGAAAAGCCAAAATCAGAACTTGATATAAACATTTAAATTTGGCAGAAGAGTGTGATTAGATCTAAACCCAGGATTTTGTCAGCCAAGACACTTATTGTTTTCTGTCAGCCTATTTTGAGCATGCTAAGAAAAATTAAACTGATGAGCGAATGCTGTTCAAATGATTTGGCTAGCAAAGGGAGCAGCTGCTGCTTCTGACTTATAATACATCCTTAGTCCACACAGATTTAAAACTGTTCCACATATTATTTCCTAAGATGACATGTATGGGAAATAGTTTTTTGTTTTAGTAAACCTGAGACGAATTTGTTTAAGTGTATAAGTTAGAGCCAAAATGCCCAAGCATTTAGCCATTTGCTTATGGGTTCTTCCAAACACCAATTGCTCTTTTATTGAAAAATAAACAAAATAAACAAAAAAAATTAATAAATTACCCCCTCTTGTGAAACTATATAAAAAAAATTACCCCTGTTTACTGTTAAGAAAAATCTAGTCTAATCAGATTTAATCAGGCTTATCATCTTGGAATTTGAGCACTTGTGGAATTCAAAATTATGAGAATTCTGTGAAAGAGAAACAAAAGATACAAATAATGTGAACTACAGAGCTTCAGATGCATGGTCTAAATAAATAAAAGAAAAAATAGTTTGAAGGTCAAAAACTATCCTATTGTTGACACTAATTAAACTGAATAATTAGTTCCTCAAGTATGACAACAAATGTTCAAATACTTGAAAATGGAGTAGAAATACATGAATTAATATCTTGCATTAGCATTAGGATTTGAAGGATATTTAAATTCTTTGTGGAGCATGCATGCTGTAAATAAATCTATTTTTTATCTGCATAATTATCACCTTGTTTCATCAAAGCAGAGATGTTCTAAAAATACAGTGAGGTTATTATCGCCTCAACTGACCTAATGACTTTTCTTCCCTATTTATATGAGCAATTCATACCCCAGACCTCTAATTTTCAAATACTGTAAGTCAGTTTGAGACCACTAATAACAAACATGTTGACTACAACTGCAAGGTAACAAGAGACCAGATTTCCTAACCAAGCTGAGAAATCACAATCTCTGCATGTTTTTAGGATTTGGATAAACAAATGAAGGTTTGATCTAGCACTGGGGATAGTCCATGTATTTTTATGGTCCTTATATTCATAAAAGTTGTTCTAAATCAGTGTCAGATTAATGCTCTGATTTTCAGGGAGGGTGAAGAAGGGAATGTTTGCCTTTATGATTCAATTTGAGATGTGGGAGATGTAGACTGAAGTTTATGAATCTTTTTGCAAAGTGAATAGAGAATGAAATGGTTCAGAACACCTGGTCTGAATTTAGCTTTTACTGTGCTGTGTGAAATCAATACCTTGCCATAGCTCTCTCTATAGGCGGCCAATGAAGCCAGGGCTGCTAATTTAGGCATCCAGAGCAAATTTCATCTGACTGAATGTAGACCCACCTCGGGTCTAGGCATCCTGAGATCTCTTTATAGTTGGTGGAGAAACAAAGTAATTTTAAGGTTGTGTTTCATCTTTTCCTCTTTCATCCATGAAGGCAGGGTAGCATGGCCATCACACCATAATCCGATAAAAGTTTTCTGAGGACTTAATCTCTCACAGATCCATGCCCTAACACACACTAAGTAGAGAAGCTGGCATATGGCATGAGACACTTGGATCATCTAGGCATCATCTGTAGTCTATAGTAGTTTGAGCTATGGGACTACAGTAGCTTAAACACACATTTGTAGACAAATTTTTTTTGTGAAATGCTTAGACTTCATCTCTGAAAAAAGAAATTATGCCATAAAATAAAAAAACAATCAAGTATTGAAAGGATCAACCCTGTAGTCATAGGTATGACATTATCCTGCTATTCTATGTTTTTGGAAGATCACATTTCCTTCATTATCCAGGATAATATACAGAAAATGGCAACCTAAATTAGCTTTATGCATGTTAGATGTGTCAGTGCAAATTTTCAGAAAGTGACATGAGCAGGTGTGAATCCTTGAATATAAAAGAGAAAGTCGAAAATGTGAGAGATGGTAGGAAGTGCATCACTGAGAAATATGGTTATTTTACAGTTCTGTGACGTGAGTCTGAAAAAACAAGTGCACAAATCATACTGTGCTGCCTAGTGCCTAAAACAGTCAAGAAAGAAGTGGCTTACATGCTCAGCTGCAAAGCCTTCAGTCAACATAGTTGTATTGCATAGACATGACAGTAGGAAACTAGTCAGGAAAATATTATGGCTTGCAATATCCAGATTTCAATACTAATTTTAACTATCTTTCTATGTCAAAATATTATGCTATGCCTTGAGAAGTGATAAATACTAGGGATCAAATGCAATAAAAGTTATGCCCTGATGGAATGAGAATAGGAGCATCCTGTTAGAACAGCAAATTTTCTCATTTATTTCTTTCTTTTAAAGACTTTTGCAGTCATCATGAATGGTGGTAGCAATTGAACCAAAGCACAGGTAGCCTTAAGAAAGAAAAGTTCAGCGATAGGAAAGTAGAAAGAAACACTAACATCAGTATCTAGGTAATTGGCAGAAGATCATTTGTAAATAGGCAGCCAGTTTTAAAAACATTTAAACTCTTTATGTAACTGTGAGGTTGTTATACATTCCCAGTCTGTTCTGCTTCAAGGAATGCAGAGTGAATTTAAAAGCAAACAAAATAAAGATATTCATAACAAGTTCTCTTACTTACAGTGAGTAGAATTCTCAAATCCCTTGAAAATCTATCGCTATTTAAACTACAGAAGCTAGAACTCAGGTATTTTCCTTTTTTCCATTTATACATGCGTGTGATTTGTAGCATTAACAGCAACACTTTCCCTGTCTTTTTTGATGGAAGACAGCAAATATATACTGTGTTTCCAGACCAGGTTAAGAATGTGTAAAAACAAAATGCTTCCAGTCTGTCACATTATTGCAGCTGGAATAAAAATCCAGTCTCTGCTTGGCTTGGATTCTTAATTTGTTGTATTTTAACCCCTGTATTTAACCCCTAATGACATTTTGATCTCTGAAATCTGAAGTTATCCTCAGATGAATATTATCTGCTTTATAATCAGAAATAATCAGCTCTTCTGCTGCAGGCAATATGTGTTCTATTCAGCAAATCTGTTACATGATTCACAGCTCAGCACAAAGAAGCTATTCTCTTACTTATGAATACTATCTTCTCTCCAAAATTTGTGTTTCTTATTCAGGCAAAAAATTCTATTGGTCTTAGTGCTAACTTGAGTGAGTTTAAGGGATTAGGATCTCCAGGTAGAGTCATGAAAAAAAAAAAAAGAAAGAACTAATTAATAAAATTTTATTCAAAGGAATGTTACTGTTTTCTGACTGAAAAGAATTCTTACACTGTTTATACACACCTTTCTAGGACTTCTAAGGAATTATAGGGGCCCTAGGGAATTAGAGAACCCAAGATATGCCATCTGCTGTGAGCAGATCTTCATCTTTCTGCACTGCTGCCTCAGATCTCACACAAAATTAATAACCATGGACAAACACTTTTACCAGCTAATAAACACAGAGAAATTACTCTGAAAATCTGTCAAATGTTCAGGAGGGGACAGTCAGTCTGTAATTTTAATTTTTTTTTTTACGAGTATGGAGCAGGCTTTCTAGGAAAGTTGTATATAATGTAGTCCTTTTCCATTACAGACTCTTAGAAACTGTGACCTCTTCATACTCCATGCAGAAAAAATTTATCATTCTTCTGGAGATAGGTGCTAATGAGAATGAAGTGGGATTTGTTGCTGAGCATGTGGACTCTCTTGCTGCTGTTAAACAATGGAACTTACTGTAAGAATGCTTGTGATAGGATAAACTTTTCCACCTATGGCTTCCAGGGCTGGATAAAATAATCTGCAATGTCACAACATAGAGAATCAAGCACCAAAGCAGTTATTCTCCTGTCTTGCTGAAAAGAATGTAAACTTTTCATGATAGCTGAAAATAAGAGATTTTTCTGATTGCTACTCTTTGAGTCTAGAAGCCAAGATTATTCCAAGAGAAAGCCTGTTTTATTATGAAAAGCCAAAGAAGAACCTGAGTAACTTCATCTCTAATTTTGCTGTTGATTAGCATTGCCTTTAGATCCCATCCCCCTCCCTGCAATTTCATTTCTTAACAAAATTTGTACTCTAACTAAATAAATACCTCAGATAACTTTATGTCCTTCCTCAAGTAAAAAATTCCTGAGGGAATTCCTTTAAGACAGTATCATCAATATCAGAGATATTATTTGCTTTTGCAGTCTTTTCTTTGCCATTAATTATTTCGACATGTGATTATAATGCGGCTTCTGTTTGAGAAAGACAAGATTTCAAGTAGACAGCTAAATATCAGGTTTAATTTCTGCAGGACTGAATTACATGAGATTGACAAGTAATACCACTTGCTTATTACTAAATAATCAATACAAATTATTCTAATGTACTTTCAATAGTAAATCCACTGTTACCACTCAGCTTGCCATCATCATTCCATCTTGCATGGGATTCCATAGAGAAATTCTAGTGGTGGGGATATGTGACATTACTGTATTTCTGCCTATCCTATTGTCTGAATTAATAAGCAGTAAATATCACATATTGTAAAACAATATGATACTATGAATTATTAACAAATCTCAAACAAAAAAACCCTATTACTTGAGGAACTTTATATGGTTTATATTATATATATATATCTAGAATACATATAGAATATATATATTAAATATATGTTTATATTTCAGAAATATACTCATATTTCTGAATGAAGAGTAAATATCAGAATTCTTGGGCTCTTGACAGACTTACTGGCTAGTCACAGAGAGTGCTACACATTTTTTAAGGTCAGTGAATCATGGCTAATATTTATGGTACCTTAGTGAAATACTCACAGTACAGACTGAAAACATATAGAATATGCCTGAATTTATTTAAGGGATTATGATCTGTGTTGGTATTCTTCAAGGACTATAAAAAACAAGCTGTGAAATATAGTGTCCCACATATTGCTACTGTGATTCCCTTTTCAGACAACTTTTGAAAAAGTATTGGATAACGTGTTGTTACTTGCTGATGTACCTTGACCAGCTGATAAAAACCTTCTTCAAATCCAATTAAATAAAACTCCAAACTCATAGAAAAGAAGCAGCAGAGATGATAAATAATGAATTTCAAATAATCATAGAATGACTTGGTTTGGAAGGAACCTTTAAGAGCATCTAGTTCCAAGCTCCCTGCCTTGGGCATGACTTGGTGTAATTGACTACAGCAGGCTTTTGAATCACATGCAATTAATTTCCATGTTTTGATCTAATATCAGGTGAAGCTTGGTCATGGAATTATTTGAGTTTTCACTTAAGATTTGAATTTGTCTTGTATTCATTTTCCATATGTCTTCCATACTTTTACCAAAACTACCAAGTCCTTTAATTTCTGGGATACAGTTTTTATAAATAAATACATTAATAGATAAGAAAGAATCAATTCTGCATATATATGCAAAGAAATATCCCTTTACATAACAGGAATTTGTTGTGTTAGAATCTGCTTTTAGAAGAGTGTCTGAACAAATATGATTGGATGGGATTGAGACTAAGAAACTGGATTAAGAGATCAGTATTCAACTTCTGGCTGTGTAATGCATTTCCTGATTACCTCAAGCACACCACCTCACCCGTCCATATCTCATTCCTCTGCCTTTTTTTTTTAAATTATTTTATAAATCAAATTTACTTACAAATAATGCATGGCACAATGATCATAAAAATTGATAGCCAAAACCATGCCACTGAAGCAATTATTCAAATGAAGCAGTCAAAGGCATATGACCTGACAATTCATAAGCAAAATTATATATATATATATGTACATGCAAGTGCAATTTATTTCTGTAAAAGTGATGATAGAGAAAATCAAAACCTGTTGTACAAAGCCAAGAAACTTTCTTCCAGCTCTTTATTTATGACACTCTTATTTCTTCAGTCGGAAAATAATCTGGTTATTTTCTATTTAAGAGCCTATTTCATTATCTAAAAGTCCTTGGGCTGGTCATTTCCTGCTGCCACCTTAAAGAGGTTCCATCCTTTCCTCAAGACTCTCATAAGTCCCACAGATCCAAAGAAAGAGGTACAAAGTGCGTTAAGCTAGTAGTCCATACAAAATACAAAATATGTATTTTGGATAGTTAATACATGGTGGAAACTGACAGTTTCACTACCATTATATGAGATACATTTTCAGAGGATCATGGCCCTAAAGCATTGAAAAATAACTCATTGACAATCTAGAATAACCATTAAAAATAACATTTTGGGTTGGACTGATATATGTATCTGCTTTACTCAACATTTTAATGATTTCTGCCACAGTCTTTCTTTAAATCTTTGATACTTCTCTTGGTCAAACAGACTGCTGAAAGCTTGCAGCTAGAAAGGGCAGAAAATACTTTTTCTTAGTTCATTAACTGCCACAATAGGACCATGAGCTTTTTTTTTAGCCAATCAAAAAGAAGATTTATTTTACTACTTGTATAGTCTTTGCAGACCAAAGCAGCACATCCTTCATATGAAGCTGGAAAGTTGTTCTTAATCTATTTAAAATGTAAATATATTCAAGATGCAATAGGTATCACTAGTAGTCCTGGTGTAATGATACTAGGAGTTTTACTTTAAATTAGCCAATGGATCAATAAAAATATAAATAATTATTAATATCTTTAACATTGTTATAAAAAACCTTTTGTTTAACTCTTTTTCCCTGGAATTCTGCTTGTACAACCAATGCTGTTCTGAGGGTGTTACTTGGAACTGTAAACATACCAGCTCCTTCTCCTGGATAGAGATCCTGGTGTGGGTATCCAGATATTGGTAGTGGGACTTTCTTCCTCACTGTTGAGAGCTGTTTTGACACATGGAGAATACCTCATTCTCTCTTCATTGCTCTGTAACTTCACACTACATCCACACTTTTACATGCTGTGGTTTACATGATCTACCTCTTTCTTGCTCTCTTTGTTAACCCCTGAAACAAATTCTATCCATCTCACAAGGTTGCGTCCCTTTCATATTCATTAGCCAACAGCTCCTGCCCTGTTCTTAGACCTGAGGCTTTTGATGCTGTCATCTACACGTGCTTACAAGGCTTCTGCTATCATCCTGTGCTTGTACTCCCTGCATCCCAACAGTATTTTAGGGCAATAGGTTCCACAAAAATACCTTTTATCAGTGTAACAGAAACTAAGCAATGTTTTTGTAACACTAGACATTGCACCTGCTATACAAAACTGTAAAAAGCTGAGCAAAACCAAAACAAAAAAGATAATATCCACCTGGCTACTGGACAATGGTTGTTACAGCTAAGCAAGCTAAACTAGGTGCCAGGAAGCCACAAAATAAACCCAGACAAAACAAATATTAAGATATTCAGTCATGAGGCTTACAGAGTTAAAATATCCTGTGGCCTGTTAAATCAATGGCAATCTCATATTTTCAAATTTACGAAAGGCCAGTGCTCCCTGGAACAAGACTCTCCAAAGCTCATGGAAATTAACTTCTCAAGAGGTGTGCTGAGAGCTGGCATTCCATACTTCCTGCCAACAGTAGAGTGATGGGGATGACAGCTGAGCAGAAGTCACAAGCTGAAGCTTCTGACACAAGTCAGAAGCTTGTGTGTAGGGTTAATTTCCAGTCAAAAAGATTTTGTACAAAAATGCTTTATCAAAAGGAAGGTAGTCTGAATGCAGAGACAGCTCTGAAGAAATAGATCTATCCCATGAATTGCAGCTTTATCCCCTCTTGCATATAAATAAATTAAATATATCTAACAAGACTGATGACTTCCTGGGCATCTTCCTCCCCTCTCCAGGTCCTTGCTCTTGAAGACGATGATAAAAAATAGAATTCAGATCACAGAAGTAAATTTATATCTGCCATGGCCCTCCTTTTTAGTTTCTAATTATCAAGAGTTTTGGTTGAATATTCTGCATTTTTACTTGGAGGCCATCTCAAAATTGCTCCCTGATCAACTGCAAGTGATCAAGTTGCTTAAATGGAAGAAATTTTCAGTGAATATATTGAAACCTTGGGTTTTTTGGCAATTTTAGTTTTCATTTCTTTATCACAAGAAGAAGGAAATCAATTCCACTCTGAAAAAAGAAAATGGGAAGTTATTGTAAAAGCAAACCACTAACACCACTATGTTATTAGCAGAAGTGGTGCTTAAGCTCCTGTGAGTACTTGCTCATTTCTTTTACATATTAAATGGATCTGGCTTGTTTTTAGTTCTCCATAGACTTCTGTGAGGCTTACGACACCTTGAGATCATGTCTCTACACACATCAATTATATGAAATATTTTTAATGTGGCTCTTAAAGAGTCTTGCATATAATTTAAAAACATATGAGTTTATGAGGCTAATGAAGGACACTGTCAACTTGATTAAATTTCACTGAAGACAGTTGTGTCAACAAATATTTTTGTGCAAGTGTTTTGTGATGATTTGGCGGGCTCTGCACTGAAGTATGATCCTATTTTCCTCCATTCCTCTACTGTTCTAAGGCTGTGAAGAATGAAAACAAAGTATAAAGCTGATATAAAGGAAACAACATTAATTATGTTGAGACAATCTGCTAGCACTCAGGGTGGATTAGGTATTTTACAAACAGGTTTCACTGGTATCAAGCTCCTGTGCTTGTTCCACTGCATGGCCGAGCAGCTAGGTAGGTCATTTGTCACAGAACATAAAAGAATTTAGTCTTTTTGAAGCAGGGAATCCAAGCCTACAAGACCATCAGTAATTCATACTATAATTCCATTTTTGCATAATCAGAGAGATTAGCTGCCGGCCGCCTCTTTATGTGCAAGAACATAGCAAAATCTTGCAGTGTGTTTTCCTTGCAAGCCTATAAATTTTTATGAAGTTTATATATTTCAGTCAGCAAAACATATTTTGAGGAGGAATAAATATTTTTAAAGGGAAATATTTTTAAGATAAATACTTCTTTTTACTTTTTTTCTTTTTTTTTATTTTTTTTTATTTTTTTTGGTGACATGTGGATACTGGTTTGGCATTCTTTATGAGAAGTAGCCAAAAGCAAATTGTGCTCTCTTTTTGTGATTACCTTTTGAGACAAGGTAGAAAGCTTGGATTTGGAACTGTTAAATGCAGATGGCTACTGAATGAATTTGAATTTCAGTGCTTCAATCAACTCATCTGGAAAACTGGATATTAGCAGGGCCTGACTGAAAAACAGATGTTGTAGTACAACAGTTTCCATAAAGAAATCACAGCCTAAAACTGTGTGAAATTACATGTAGTTACTGTAAAGCAGTATAAGGAGAAATGGATCTGTGATATTTTTAATTCAAAAAATCAGGGACAAGTTCAGAGATATCTTGTTATTGTTCCAACCCATCTTTGCAATGAGAGGTTAAATAACATGACATTGCTAATTATTTTGAGGGAAGAATTGTACTTGAAACCTAATGTAATAGAATAGCATCTAATGAAGAATATATTTGGCAGAATCTAGTCAAAATGATAAAGTGAAACATCAGATACCTTACACATTTTATTGGAATTTGAAATAAATAAAGAAATCCTTTAAAATAATTCATATTTATAGTCTTTATGTTATTGCATCTTTGGTAGACCTCACACATATTCCTACAGTACATTTCTTTCTTGAGTTCAGTGCATCATTTGTTTTTTTTCAGTCAGTGATGCTGTTTCATGTGGTATAGGAAAAAATAGCTAAACAACTGAAGGAGCCAGACCCTTTCTCTCTGTAGAAGAGGTTGTTAATAAGGAATGTCTGATTGAAATGAAAGATGTAAAACTCACTAGTTTTAATGGTGTAAGTGCATCACATATATGTACCTCCAAGGGAAGTTTTTTCTTTAAATCCCAGTGATTTGCATGACTGAAATGTTGTAATTCATGGCTACATGGTTTTTCTAGGGAAAAGATGCCAGTAAAGCAAAGTGGTGCAGTTGCCCTTTATGTCAGAGAACATCTGGAATGTCTCTGGAAAGTCTGGAGTTCTGTCCCTAGGAGAATGATGAGTGCCCCTTCCAGCTTAACTCATTCTATTTTTCTGTGATTTTTGTGAATGTGTGTGCATAATAATGGTTTCTCCTTCTTCATTGTGGAATCCAGTTGGGATAATTTCATGTCTTTTCTAGCACATTTCTGTATCATTTACTCAATTAGTCTGCATGCAGCACCATAGTATTTCCAAATGCGCTGTCTATGGCGCCTTTAGGTGAGTTAGATGCTCTTGTCCTGTGTGTTACCCGTAGGTTTGTCCCAGCTCCAGGCCTGCATTCCCATAACTGACTGTGGGTGAGATGTGCATAGCTGTGGGGTCTCCAGTGCCAGCCTGTGCCTGTGCCACCTCCTTCATCAATCTGTGCCTGCACTTCTGAGTTTTACCTACCATGTCCTCACTTCTCAAGGATAGGCCTTGAGAAGTGCTCTGCTATCACACTGGCCTCTGCTATCACACTGGATTCCAGTTTCTCCACCCTGCATCTCTATGGTGCAGTCATAAATATCTCATTCTCTATAGAAAAACACTGCTATCTATAAAAATCCATGTTTGTACTATACAAAGATAAAAAAAAATTATCTGCCAGCTCAATTGAAAAGTTTCTATCACAGCTAAACTAAATAAAACAGCTGTAGGCAGGCCAAGGTAACTGCAGAGAGAACACATCAGACAAGCCCCAGTTCTGTAGCTGTGCAAACTCAGTATAAAGCTTATGGCCTGCTAATAGTCATGACAATGCAGTATTACAGGGTTACACGGTTACACCTCTTTGCTCCTAAATTTTAAGATGCTTAGTAATTTCAAGGGTGAAGCCAAACATGCAAGCAGAGGTAGGATGGAGTGACTCAAAGCTCTTAATATCATTGCATTGATTGTTTTAATGTGTATGTGTGTGTACACAATATATATTTCCATATGTAATTTTCCCCCCTATATACTATCTGCCAAGTACACTTGGAGGATTTTGACCTTGTGATTCAGGTCAAAGATAAAATAGTTGTGTTTCTGCCTGAGTGAAAAGCTCTCTTAGGCACACATTTTCTTCTAAGAGAAAAAAAAAAAAATAATAAAAGATGTAGATTTTTGTTTCCTTATACAGCTTCCCCCCCTCTGATATTTACCTGTGGGACCCGGTACAAAAACTGTCTCCCCTATTTGTGTGTTTATTTTTATTTAGACACCATATACACTCAAAATGATGGCTGGTTGTAATGTATATACCATACACAGATAAGATATTTATATGCAGATAATTCAACTCTTGTTTTGCAACTTGGAAGAATTTAGTTTTGCAAAAAACATGATTGAATTTATCTTGGCATTATTGTATTCCTTATATGTAATTACCAATAGTCAGATATCTTAAATGTATTTGAAAGCCCCTGTCTAACATTTAGTAGGTCATGGCACTAGAGCAAGACCTCTGCAACACAGTAGAACATCTGTGGTAAGATTCTGAAAACTCAGCTATGTTTTCAGATGCATTTATAATAATTGCTTTTGACTAGAGATTATAGGTCTCTGTGGGTAGCTCTTCTGAGACACTTCTAGGCAGTGATAGACATACTGCAAGAGGCACTCAAGACAGTGTTTATGTGCAGCCCTAAAGGTACTTTGAAAAGGCTCAGTTTTTTTTGAACAGATGGTGTAATTTGCTTCCTGTTGCTTTTAAGGGATGTCTTCCTTATCCTGAGGTATTCTAGCATACTCTCATGCAAATCCTATTTGTCCATTGCAACTGTTTTTGTTTATTTTTTAAATTCTCCTCTGAGTTATCTTTCACTTTTATTGTTCAAAAATTTTTTCAAGGATTACTGGATTAACAAGCCTGATGTAGCCATGACACGTATGTCTAGCAACACTAGAAACAAGGCTCCTCCCTCACTTTTATTATTCTGAAATAATACATTAAAAATTGCTTCTCTGAAATGAAAGGATGAATACATTATTACAGAGCTTCATGTGAAATCAACCTTTAGCAAAGACTAATTCAATAATGCAATTTAATATAGCTATTTTTATTCTTATAAGACATGAAATTTATGCTCTGAAAAGCTGTCCACTGTCATCACTGAAAAATAGAGCCCTTTCCCTGAAAACTGCACAATGCTGAGATAGCAATTCTTGAAATCCTTCCTTTCACAATGTGGTACTTTTCCAAAAAAGAGAACAGCAGTCAGAGAGAACCATGGTGATTTTCTGCTGGAGAGCTTTGCAACCAATCAGGGCCACCCTTTTGTTAAACCTTCAAAGTGCCCCACGATCACGACAGTGGTGGCCGTCAGAGGAGGATGTTTATGCTACCCCATGAAATGAATGAATTCTGTCATGCAGATGCCTTTATTTTTTTCTTTAGAATGATAACCGAACCACTACTTCTGAAACTGGGGAAGCAAGTTCAAGGGCATCACTACATAACTTACTGAAATTGTTTTACCATGCTTGCTTGCAGCTGCATGCTTAAGGAAATATAAGTTTGTGTCATATGTTGGAAGATGTGGGCTTCTCACGACATCTCTTTTCCTTTTTTTCTAGAACTGTGGCAGAGAAACTGCACAATGAAAGCATGAATTGATTGACTGTGTGTGACTTTGAGAATATTTGCCACAGGCTAAGGGTGCTCATCTGCTTAAACATGCCTATGTACCCAGATACAGGCAGTTGTCTGCTGGGTCTTCCAACACTGAGCTGCCCAGTCATGAATCAGCTCCAGCTCAGAAGCTATCTAACTTAATTTGTGAAATGCAGAGTCTCATCTAAAGTAGCAGCTGTAAAAATATAGAAAATGAAGGAAGTACAGATCTGCTTAGATCCCTGTCTTAATTGTGATGGTGAGACATGTAAATAGAATTAGGGTCATAAGCACTTGTGATCATCAAGGACTACTCAGCAGATTGTACTGAGCAAATCTAATTAGGATAATTATTAGCCTCCTACTCAAATGCTTCTTTTCATCATGTAAGACAATTTAGGCTTTTTCATCCTGTATTACTGTTGTGATACATAAAGCAGTAGCAAAGTTCTACCTCAGATGAGGCTTTTATTTTAGGGAAATATTTCAGCGTGGACAATGTATGGTTAATGGTTAACAAACTTCATGATGAAAGACAAAACTGAAATAATGTTACTAGCTTAACATGTTTTTGAACTGTT
Organism: Geospiza fortis; assembly: GCF_000277835.1. Classification (NCBI taxonomy): domain Eukaryota; kingdom Metazoa; phylum Chordata; class Aves; order Passeriformes; family Thraupidae; genus Geospiza; species Geospiza fortis. The sequence continues at coordinate 1,189,854 of NW_005054418.1, read as the reverse complement.
GTCATTTGATACTAAAATTTTGTGTTTAACAGTCTATGCTGGAAACCACAATAACCCACAATGAAACACTCAAAACCTCCTCATTTTAGTTTCAGTAACAGCTTTTCCATAACATAGCTGCTTTTATATGCTCCTGTTCCATCAAGGTTATTTCTATAATAGTGGAACTTTATTTCAAAAGTGTAGCATGGTCATCTGCAACTTTCTTTAACGTGTGGTATGCAGAGCTAATTCACAGGTTTTTTTTAGTTTTTTTTTTTTTTTTTTTAATAAAAGCTAGGCCTTAACTTCAAATGGAAAAACAAGAAAGGGAGAAACAGATGATGTTTCTTCACATCACAGTACAAATAACGATAAAAGGAATAAATGGCAAGCCAATTTAAATGCAACTGAATGTAGCTAGTATGATTCAGTAACTGAGAGAAGGATAAGTCAAGGGCATACTGCACTTATTGTTAATACTTAAAGCCCAAGTCTTGTAAGTGGTTTCATTAGTTCATCAAACAAAATGAAGAAAACAAACCAAGACAAAACAACAAAGGAATAATTTTTGTAATATCAAGTTCCTTCAGAAAGACCTAAGAAGCCTAAAAATAATACTGAAGTGTTATAAATGTATGTCAGTCCAAACACAATATATTATTTTAATGAAAAACACTTAAAAATTAAATATAACTTAAATGAATAATGTACTTATTTAATTCTTGCACCTCAGTGCTTTCCAAAAGACACTGTTCTACTTCAGTAAAGTTTCTTCTGAAGCATTTTCTATTAAACATAGCAAGAACCTGGGGAGCACTTGGAACAAAAATAAACTGATCTCAGCGACATCAAAAGGGTTTGGTTTTTTTCAAGTTTATTGTGGAACACAACAAAATAAAAATTAAAAGTGGCTTATATAAGACGATTCTCTTCAAACCTGCATACTAATTATACATGTGTACTTCTGCAGAAAACACATGGTAGTTTCTGGCCAATTTTCTGGACTAAATATTGCTTGGAAAAGATGATTGTGAAGACAGTACAGATCTCTTTCTTTTCCTCCTACTCCTCAGATGTGAGATAATCTCATACACCAAGGAACAGTGATGGAGAGAGGGAGTTTAATTTACTTGGGTACTCTGAATTGCTGTATAAATGTTTCCACTGCTGACCTTGGCAACAAAGGGTGATTTCAATTACTTGCTGAAAATGACAATAAAAACTGCTCAGCCCTAAAAAAACATTTAAAAAAAAATTAATATAGGCAAGATGAATCTCTTACTGTATTGGCTCCTACTGAACTGCATGTTACATGTAGATGGACAAAATGGCTAACACCTGCCCTTCTTCCCTGATTTTGCTTCCCTAGAAACAAGGCTTTGTTAACAGGCAGAAGTTTCTGATCAGCCACTGCTCCTTAGATTGATCTATTAGAAGGAGACACAACTGGCTGCTGCTCAGTCATTGGACTAAATTATAAACTGCAGCGGTTTGGGATGTTGGAGAGGGTCAGTGTGGACAGGTCAGGGTGATAAATGCTTTAGCAAACCTGGTTTCAATGGCTAATGTTAGTCAACATGGGAAGTTAAAGGCTTGTAACAGTTGGCATGAATACAGCCCCATCAGTATGATCCTTCCAAGCTGTATGGATTAGCCCTGCATAAAATACAAGCTTGTCTGTTAAACTATATTTTTCACAATC
>NW_005054418.1:1186869-1188141 GCF_000277835.1 Geospiza fortis | reverse complement strand
AATCTCAAAAATGTGTTAATCTTGACTGACAAGTTACCTAGGGTCCCATCAAGAAGAAATCCTTCAAAGCAGGTACGTCAGTCCTGACTGCAGTTACCCCCATTATCCTCTCACAAAAGTCATAATGAGTCACTAGGCTACAGATGTATCATGTGTAAAGTTGGTCTTTCTTTTGGTGAAGAAAGGAAAACCAGATCTTTTGTTAAGCACTGAGAGCTAGTCCCTTCAAGGACTTATGGATCAAATGATCAGTGAGAATGTTCAGTCCTGCTTCCTTCTCTGACTGACATTGCACACAACTGCACCAGCAGTCATATGGCACTGTCTGGAAAATAAAGCTATGTAAAGAAGGGAAGACACATCTGTGATGCAAATGGGAAACAAATTACACCACAAGCCAGTAGGTGACTGGCTGACGCCAAGTGCTAAAAAAAGAGGAACACTTTGCTGCATCTTATAACGACCCTGTCTCTGAACCCTTCAGCAGGGAAAAAGAGGATAAAGATTGTCATGATCATCTGGTTGCCTCATGCCAATAAAGGAGTGGCATATAAGTTCACTTTCCTTTTTATGTACTCATTGAATGATGCAATTCTTGCATACACTTCTGTATTGTACTGGTAGAATTTTCTTTTACTTACATTTATTTTTTTTCATTTTCATATAATTTTATTTGGACATATGTAATCCACCACCTCTCTCTTCACTTATATAAACTCAGGTATCCCCTTTAGTGAGACTTTTATCAGTATTAAGAGAAACAAAGTCATCTGCTTAATAAATATTAGTATAACTTATCTTTGCTGAGGGAAGAAATTTACAAGTGCCACATGTGTACTGCTGAAGAGACTTTGCATTCAGATTTTAGAATATAAAAGACAGAGAGCATATGTGTCTGAGCTTGGTCCTACCAGCTCTCCTGGCCACTGTGGTTATTGGCAGGAATACATGGTACAGGTTTCCCCGGGGAGGATGGAAGGGGAAAAGGAAATTCCTTATTTCTTCCCTTCTTTTTACCTGGTAAAATCATTCCATTATTTTGTGGGGTTTTTTTTTCTTTCCCACTCAACTCTATGCACTGTCTTGTCCAAAAACCCCAACATCTCAGCAAAGAAGTAAGTAGATAGGTGGCCTGAGATAACAGTGTGGTGAAGTTGAGGCTTCTCCACTCCTGGTGAGAAAAAGTAATTGGGCAGCTCCTCAAGTTTCTGCCTCAGGATCTGTTTTTCTAAGACACACCTAAAACATGCTCTGTCAAAACTAGAATACAAG
>NW_005054418.1:1149807-1186859 GCF_000277835.1 Geospiza fortis | reverse complement strand
AGAGAAGAAAGTGCTGGGATGCTGCTCATCTTGCCTAACTTAAGCTGTTTAAATCAGGTGTCTAGTCTAATACAAAGGTTTCACAGTTGACAGAGGGAAACAAGGGTATACTCCAGAGGCTGTCATCCTATCCAAGGCTATTAAAACACAGGAATAAAATGTTCTCTGGAATTGCCTGCTTGCACTAGCTAAGGAAAGAACCTAATGAGAATGTACAAAGTGCTTAGCTTCTAGTTGGTTAAATTTGAGTGGGATTAATGTAGTTTCCAGTATTCCTTAAGATTCTCTAATTTCCTTGTCTTTATAATTAGGTATTAAGATGAAATTACTTAATTTTTCAAAAAACTACTTAACTTGCATGACAAATTTATATCCATGTTATAATCTTGATACAGGGGATAACTTTGGAGACATAAATCTAACCCTCACTATAAAGGTGATATAACACTCTTGCGACCTGCCCCAGAAGGCAAGAGTAACCCAGCTTTTTGTTAGTACATCCCTTGGGCCAGATTAGAGTGAAATGACACTGAATGATCTTTGCTTGTAAAAATATATGTGTAGGGTTTATTTTAGAACAATCTGATTGTAATGAAAAGCAGGTATGTAGCCTTTTGGTTGTTATTATCTATAGTGATATGGCAATATGAAATAATAAAAATATCAATTAAGAAAATGTACAAGGGGAAGGAAGGAAGGAAGGAAGGAAGGAAGGAAAAGACATAGAATCACCCACATATCTATGACAAGTCTTGATTATTGCAGTTTGTCTGTTGATCCAAGTGATGGTCTTGACCTGTTATCTATTGGGTGTGAGGGAAGAAGCCTGTGAAACACAGAGTCTGATGTGTTAAAATACACTCAGCCTCGGTGGGAATGCCCAGGTACCTCCCCTGGGGAGGAGCTTTCAGTCCTAGGGTGGAAGACCTCAGAAATTAGTCTGGGGACACTTCAGGGGTCTTTAATGATTTATGACACCTTCTAAGACATGACAGCTGCCCCTCAGTCAGCGTTGTTAAGCCAGTTATGCCCCATCAGATATTCCCCGGTGGCACATGGACAGAAGTTGTACAAAACTGAGTTGTGTAGGGGAGGGCCAGTAGCATAAGAGTCACCATCCTGCCTTGCAGGATTTGCTTCTTCATTGTGGCCTCCAGGTGAAGATGGTTCCCCCCTCTGTTGAAGGCAAGCTAGTCCTTAGACATCCAAAAACTCCCCTCCTCCCTGGAGGGATGCAAACTTGGCTCAGCAAGCTACCCTGGAACCTCAACAAATGAACAAATATTTGGAGTTATTAGTCATTAATACTCCAGTCTCTCCCAGATACCTAACTGGAAATATTCAATTCAATATTTATTTACCCTCAAGTGTTTTTGGTGATTAAACCACATTTATTTTGACATGCTTGCAAATGTAATACCTTGGAAAGTAGGGAGGCCCTGAGATGTGATAGCTATGGTTATGGAAGACAATTCTAAAGCAGACTTTTATATGAAAATAGCCTTCTGAAGAGAAGGAATGACTGTTCAAACACCCATCACACTCAAGATACAAAACTCATCAAGGTACTAATTTAGATGTTTAAATGTTAACATCACAGTTGACCATTAAATTACCCGATTTGATCCTAATATACCAGCTGTCTCATTATTAGCTTTTCTCCTAGCTGTTTCTCACGAAAGCATACACTCCAGAAATGAATTTTTTCATGACTTGGTGCCATTAAGAGATGACAAAGGCACTACTTCAATTTCTTCCAGTTGTTAATCAGTCTTAATATTAAAAAGAAATAAAAAATTACACAATCTGTTTTACTTCAATATCTGGTTCTTGGGTCATTTTAGGATTTTTCTAATGCCATTATAATGACTATTTCTGTATTCGGTATTTTTCCTCTCCAGAGATACTCCACTTACTATAATCAAAACATTTTTCTTGTCTTTGATCACCTAAAAAGAGTCATTTCCTTAACTTTTCCCCTTATAGAATAGCTCTCCAGCTTGTGAATAATTTTTAATGCTCATTTTTTTCTTCTTTCCAGCCTTTGACATTTTTTTCCCAGATGCACTTCTTGCTTAAGTTATCAGCTGAGAGCAGAGTTTTTGATGCATCCTGTCAAATGAATGAATCTCCCCAAGCATTTTCAGAAGATTTATTATAAGTATTGCCATGTGAACTGCAAATCAGCAAAGCATGCATGGGTAATTAATGCCCATTTCATATGAAATATGAAGAGTAAACATCATTAATTTGCTTTGCATAAAAACCTTTAAAAATCAGCATAAGTATTTAATACTTTTTCATGCATATAGAATTTCTTTAAACATCTCACCTCTACATTTCAAGGAATATGACATTCAATATCATACATACTGTGCATAAAAGGGTGACCAAATAATAAAACAGTGGCCACTTTTTTTTCTGTAATGTGTAGCAATGGATTATTCTTCTGAAATCCTAAACTTCTAGAGGAAGAAACACTGCTGTTTTTCACAGAATTTGTTGATATTAAGAGTATTTAATTTCAAAAACCATGAACAACCCCCTCATAAAATTAAGATAGTATGGAGAATATAGTAGCAGAAAAAATTCTCACAGAAAGATGAATGAAAAAACAAAGCCATGATTCCTTTACTTTTCCGAACTCCAAAAATTTTCACTACTTGGATGTTCTTTAAAAGAAATTCCAAAAGTTTGGATATCTGTAGAATTGTTCTGAGGAAACTATTCCCCCACAGAACCACCCTACTCCTTTTATGAATATTAAGTATCACACTCAAACATGACAAATAGAATTGACTTCTGCCATTCTTGAGGGGCTGTGGGATAGGAACTATCTTTCCTTTCTCTCCGTTTACTACTTTTGATGCTCCCTCAGTACAAGCAACATCCTCAAAATGGAACTGGACAATTAGAGTCAGAAGGACTTGTGCAAAATAAGAAAGAAAGATAATTTATAAATAATAAGAAATAGTAAGAAAGAAAGTACATTTACTTTTTTTCTCTAAAGTCTAAAATTCAAAGGGATTTTCTGAATCATGACCAGTTTTTCTATCTTTGGAGACAGCTGGGACAGAGCAGTTGTGCATATATTGAAACCTGCAGATTCTTTAAAACTCTTGGCCACATGTGTCTTTTCTGCCTCCCAGGTTGAATAGGTGTCCCATATGCTTAAATATTTGCACTTCAAGCCTTTCTAACTTGACTTGAAGATACTCCTTTTTTTGAGTGTGGTAAAGAAATCACAGAAATCTTGGACCTTGGTCTAACTTCAGCTATGTAAATAAAAGCCTGGATTGAAAGTGCACTGCTGTATGTGGACTGCTAAGTTGAAAGACTGTAGAAAAGGAAAAAAACAACACAGTATTAAAATACAGCTAGAAGACTGAGAATGTTTCATAACCAAAACAAATGAAAATTGTTTTCAGTGATAGAAGCCATATTTTGCAGGAGTCTCTGCCTTCAGCTATTCCCCAGCTACAGGCAGTAGTTCATCAGAGATGTAAATTTTGAGCCTTATGGCCACAATATGCAAATATATTAGGGTTGAACTTAATTGGAACCCATAAGAATAAGGTCCAAAAGTGAGTAACATTCAGGGGTTTTCCAAAGTTTTAAAATGTCAGTTTAGTTTTCCAACATGGAAAATTAAATGATTGCACATTCAGACCTGTTTTACCCTCTCTTGGCCTATGCAAAGAGATCCAGTTCTGAGGAAATAAACCACCTTATACATCTACTAAGCTCACTTGCCATGCTGTACTCTGTGTTATTAATGCAGTTTTGTAAAGAAGAAATCAGTATCCTTGTTTGACTATATTATACTGTTCTGCTGGACAGAAATGGGATATAGCGATGTTTACCTTTGGAAAAATCTTACAGAATTGGACAAGAATTTTCTATACATTAAAAATGTCTATAGAGACTCCCATCATATGCACAGCTATACTTCAGCCTCTGAGTCCTGCAGCACTTCAGGAACCACTCAACTTTCTGGCTTCTAGTTCATGAAATCTGCTGAGTTCTTTAAGTGAAGCCTTGTATTGGTATGGTGGTCATCTCTTATTCCAAATATTGCATTGCAGGATGATAAACAAAATACTGAGATGTTAAATGTAAATATAGGTCATTCTAGTCCCCACTATGAGAAAGCTATAAGTATTTTTATTCAGTCATTTGCAAATGAAATTATTAATAAATGTAAATGTATTTCTAATTCTCTACTACAAGTTAATTTTAATTTTTTATAAGCATGTGTAATTCCTGTAATTGCATTTTTTCTTCTGCTTTTATTTTTAGTAAATGTCTGAGTATACTAACTGAACTGTGGAATTCAGAGATGTTGACTCTGTGCCTGGAGCACAAAACAGCCAGTAATTCAGTAATGGATGAAACTACCCTATATGAAAGATTCAGTGGGTAAGACAATATTTAAAATATTTATTTTTTGTTTCCAAAGGCTTTCAAAACAAAAAAATTAGAAAAGGGAAAAGCAGTCATCTGAAGACTATCTGAAGAATAGTATTTGTGAATAACCTGCTTCAGATGATATCTCAAAGGTCACCAATCCATTTTAGTCAGGATATAACAGAATATAGGCTAGCTCTAAAAAGAACACTCTCTTCACCTCTCAAATTTCACACATTTTGCTAGAGATTTTATTATTTTTTTAGCCCTCTGAAACATCTGGTGTAAGAAGTTGTTGGAGAAAGTATCCTGGTTTTGATAGACCTGTCATCTGCTCTGTTCTGACTCATTTTATGCTCCACCTGTTTTGTCATACTGAATCACATTTAGCATCTCTTTGAAATGTTGTTTAAAACCCATCCAAATACTAATCAAAATTTGCACAATACACATAAATAAAAAACTGTAAAAATTATTTTATGCAAGATCTAGAAGCCCTTTTGTCAGAACTGAAAGTTGCATATTTTTTTTCTTTCATATATTTTCAATAAAGATTGTTTTTCAAAGATGCATCCATTTTAGCAGATATGTGGAGACATAGATATGCTAATATTTTATTCTGAAGTAGGTAGAAACATAGTGTTAAACCAGAGAAAGAATAAAAAATCAGAGAGAGGTTTCTGTGCAATTAGCTGGTAGAACGATGCTTCCATTTATTCCGAAGAGTTACTAACTCCTCAAGATATTGTAAGTTAATGGATTTCTCTTCAAAGTAGACTTCAACTAAGCCAGAATAAGCATATCAGAATTCAGCTCTGAATGTTTTGATCATTTTTTAAATGGAAGGGCATTCATTGTTGGAGGATAATATTGAGTCATACAATGGAATAAAATGTCAGATCTGAACATGTGTATTTATAGACATTTTTATCCAGGGTGACACTATTTTTCATGCATCCTGTCTTGTAAATTCTTTCTGGTACTATCAATGTAAGTGCCTGGTATTTATTTTTGTGTCTTGCCATATCCAGTGTCATATGTCTACATTGTTCATACTCTGCACAAAGAAAGAAAGGAACATAAAGAATTTAAGTCAAACCCAAAACAACAGGCACAGGAGGAAAGCCAAGAAGGAATCTCTTAATGTTTCTTATCATCAAGTAACAAATTATCACTTTGGCTTTTCCCCCTCATTAGCGAGGCTAAATAGCAGTACTTTGTTGCCAATGGGTAAGTAAGAATTTAGTCTCACTTTACATGAAGATGAAAAGTAAAACCACTTTGCCATGACCCAGGAGCTGCATCAGACTGAATAAAGAATGACATAAATAATGCAAGTCACATAATCTAGGATTTTTTTATTAACCACATTTAAATATCCTTTGATCTTGCACTCTGACTCCTGCTCTCAGTACCATTTGAGAGACTGGCTGGGGGCAAAGCTAAAGATATCCCCATGAACAAATAGATTGTTGTCTGTGATCATGGAATATATTAGGAGATATTCTACTAAACTGAAAACTTGCACATCCTTGCAGTCTCCAAACTGCTACTGGTTATGTGAAGAGCAGAGTGAACTGTAGCAGTTAAAGTGCTGGATTGAAAAAAACAAAGTTGCAAATTGTTTGGGTTTCCTTAGGCTGTCTAGTCATGAAGTACTTTTTGCTGTGATGGCTTAACATTTTCCTGGTTTGCTCTTTAGTATGTGTTGAAAACAGTTCAGTTTCTCACCTGTTTCTTAGTGGTTGTAACTTTGATTCCTACTGTCAGAAGATCTATGCCATGGATCTCTTTCAGGTCAGACCTTTTCTTATTTGCATCAGTAGAAACAATAGCAGCATGTGATCAAACTCTTCCAGGACCTGGATCACCTCTCCTATTCTTCTATGGAGGATGTGTGTTGATTTTATTTTATTTATCTTCTTTTCTTAAAGACCTGGAGGGCCTAGATCTAACACCATCTTACAATATCTGGAGGATGCTGTGGTAAATTCTTGACTAGAGCAAAATGTATAGTGTAGCAACAGTTTCTTGCCTATCTTTATCCCCTCTGAGGTCATCCATTTTCTGTTTCTGCATAGGATGGATTGGCTAACCTGATCTTTTGAGCAATCCTCATTACTCAGAAAGGAAGTAACAGAGCAAATCACCTTACCCAGGTTGGAATACTATCTGCAAATTTATGAGTCATGACAGCGAAGGGGAGCAGGGAGGTTCTCTCTTATTCTGCACGCTTTTCCTGTAATATTACTAAGTGTACAGAGATTATTGTCTCAAGAAATACTCTTACAGTGTGAATTGTCATGTTTTTTTCTCATGTTACTTCCTTTTTAGTAGATAGAATTCATATTTAGACTGCTAGACTGTTTCAGAGTTTATTGCATTGAAGTGTTTTATAAGAGAAGTGTTCCGGAGATGGAAAAGCAGATAAATATCCATTGAAAGCTACAAGGACATTACCAGGATGTCCAGAGATGCAGTTAGAAACATTAATGCTCAGTTAGAACTGAAATTGGCCAGAGGTGTCAAAACCAACAAGGTGCTATGTGACGATGTTCACAGGGGTCTTAGGTGGAGGGAAGAGATGAGGATCTGAGTCCATTTTTCAAAAGGCTTGATTTATTATTTTATGATATATATTAAATTAAAACTATACTAAAAGAATAGAAGAAAAGGTTTCCCTCAGAAGGCTAGCTAAGCTAAGAATAGAAAGGAAAGAATGATACAAAGCCAGCTGCCTCAGACTCTCTGTCCGAGCCAGCTGGGCTGTGATTGGCCATTAATTATAAACATCCAAGATGGGCCAATCAAAGATCCACCTGTTGCATTCCACAGCAGCAGATAACCATTGTTTACATTTTGTTCCTGAGGCCTCTCAGCTTCACAGGAGGAAAAAATCCTAAGGAAAGGGTTTTTCATAAAAAGATGCCTGCAACAGTGCTAGATTGTGTCAAAAAGAGCATCAGCAGCAGAGATAAAGAAGTCATCATCCTACCCTACGCAGCATTTTTCAGGCTGCATCTGAAATCCTTACTTCACATTTGATCTCTGCTATGCAGAAAAAGCTTCAGACAGGCTGGAGGGGGTCCAGATAAGGGCCACAAAGATTATGAGAAGCCTCAGAAATCTGATGTAAGAAAAGCTGAGGGAACTGGGTTTGTTCAGTCTTGATGAAAGAAGGCTTAGTGGAGAGCTTCTCACCATGTTCCAGTATTTCAGGGATGGCTCCAAAGAAGACAGAGACTCCCTTTTTCACAAGAAGTCACAAAGAAGAGACAAGGAATAATGGAAATAAGGGGGAGATTATTTGTGGGGAGATTCTGATTGGACAGGAGAGAAAATTTTTTACATTGCAATGCCCAGCCATTGTAACAATTTCCCATGGAAGTGGTGGGTTCCCAAATGTTTTATACTTTTACAGTTCAGCTGGACAGGTTTCTGGGCCGTCTTGTCTAGACTGTGCTTTTGCCAAGGAAATTTAAACCAGGTGGTCCTTGAAGTCCTTTCCAACCTGGTATTTTATGATTGTAAGATTCTATAATGACAATGGCTCATATGAAATTTTGAAAGAAATGAAGCTGTCATGGTTTAAAATGTTTTATCCTCTTATGGATAACTAGCTAGATAAAAAACAAGAAAGAGGCACAAGGAAAAAGTAACAAAAAGCAACACCACAAATAATTTTTTCCTCGTCATATTCAGTCTATTCATAAATTATCTGGAAAAGGGATAAGTAGTAAAGCAATATTGAACGGCTGGAAGATAAAATATGAATGGAAATTCAGCTTCAATAACTACAAAGTAATGAATATGTAGGTAAAAAATAAATTATTTTATACAAAAAACTGAGACCTGAATTATCTATTATGATTCAGGAAAGAGCTCTTGCTGTCATGGTGAATAGTTCTTTGTAAATGTTAGCTCAGTGCTCGTTGGCACTCAGTAAGGCATGCTAAGAATTATTATGAAAAGATTAAAGAACACAAGAGAAAACAGCATTATATCAGTGGATAATCCCATGATGAGTACACATCTACAACTTTCTGTGAAGGTCTATTCAGGCTTCCACTTTCTTAACTTTAAAATATATTAAACTTGGGAAGGTTGTTTGGCAAGGATGATAGGAGATATAGAAAATTTTTAAATGACAAACAATTAAACAGGCAGGGAGTGTGTAGCCCAGAAAATAAAAGACTGAACAGACTTTTGTGATGAAGGCTTGTAAAATCATGAATGGTATGAAAGCAGTGAATAGCACATGGATTGGGGGCAATTACTATTTCATCACATGAAGTTAACTGACAGGTTTTGAAGAAAGAACAGGAATTACTTTTCCATATAATAAATAATTACACTGTTGAAATAATTGATACAAAATGTAGATGCCAAAACCCTCAAGGGAGATCAAAAGCAGTGTCAGAAAAACTAATGCAAGAAAGAGTTATTCTGCACAAGGAGACAGAAACACATTAATCTTAGGAATCCCTTGCTTGCAGAAACCTAGATTGTAAGCAGAGATAATATATCAGACCAAAAATAAACCCAGCAATCTATATTTGTCCTAATCTCATGATGTTTTCCACTGATATCTGCCATGTTGCCACTGTGAGACAAGGCTATTTGGTTTAATCAGTACATACATCCATAGTGCATACATTTTATAGTCTTAAATGCTCTCTCAATTCTTTCTGGCACTGCCTGCATGACAAATCTGTCTCTTGGTGACTCAGTGTTTTTCGAGTGGTATCTGTATATAGTCTCTTCAAAAGTGAACTGTATAGCTCTATGACTACAGAGTAAAGGCTTTGTGAGGCATGCAGAGTTTGCAGGAAGAGGTTAATTCATTTTTTCTTGGCTTAGAAAAAAACATTTGTTTTCTTACATCCTCTGCTTCCTTCCACCTACCCTCAGTATCCTGACATGATTTTGAAATATAATTCTTCCCTAGATCTCTGTTTATTTTGAGTTTACAACATTTTCCATTATAGTTTCTGGCCCTCTTTACATTATGGACAAACTCACTATTTTAATATATAAAAAGTACCTTACATGGCCTTTAATGATGCCATTTCTTTTCCTACAGGCCTTTAAGAGCCATTTCTTCTTTTCCTACAGGCTGATATGTTGAAGTTTATATAAATTTATTTTAGAGCGACAGAGGAATGAGAAAGACCTCTTGGGCCCTGGGGTTACCTTATGGGTAACTTAGCACCCAGTGCTGCTGTCCCACAGATGGAGCACAGAACTGTTACAGGTAGCCTTGTCTCTAATCCCATCTCTGGCCCCGTATCCAGCTGATCCAGATTAGTCACCCTAGGTGGATCCTAGATGTGAGTGAGGACACTGATTGTCTGCCTGTGTGGATAGCGCCTGTCACTGTCCCCAGTGATGCCCTGCCCAGATTCTGCAGTTCTGCACCTTTCAGTGTAGGCAGCATGCAGCCTGTGCTGGGGAAACCGGGGAACCTTGGGATCTCAGCTCATCCTGCCTTGGAGACCAGCCTGTGTACAGGTAAAGGTTAAGTTATGTTAAATTAGGGTATAGTTCAATTACATTGTATTAATTATGTTATATTAATTGTATTATGTTAAGGGGGGGGCTGATTAGAATGTTCTAGGAGAAGGGTCCACGGTTTGGCGGAACAGTGTCTGGCGGGGCAAGGCGAGGTCGAAGAGGGATTGGACGGAAGACCTGACCAATCATTCGAAGCCCTGCAGAAATGATTGGTCCAGAATGAACGGCGTTAAAGATCAATGAGAAGCCTGGAAATGGACCAATCACCATGCAGATCCAAAATGGACCAATCCCGGACTCAAAGGAGGCCGTAAATGGGGGAAGTTCGGTTGGGTCGGGGTTTTTCTTTTTGGATACTTTTTTTCTGCAGAGAACCTGGTGCACTTGGGGTTAGCGCACTGTTCTGGTTTTGGCTTGCTGTGTGGGTGCCTGGGCTTATCCTGGGTACTCCGTTCCTTGCTGCTGTTTTAGTAAACGAGAACCTCTTTCTCCAGAGAAGGTTTGGCCTTGTTCATATTCATAACAAGCCCCACTCATGCTGCTCCCTGAAACCTAAGTTCAGTAAGATGAGAGTTAACCTTGCTAAAATCCTTTGAATATATAGATATATATTTATATGTGAGTTGGAAGTTCAGTGCTTCTAATATTCTATAGTCTCAATACTCACTGCTTTTGATTTCAGGTGAACAGACTTTCATCTTGTTCAGGGTTCTGCTTGAAAGAATCACACTTACCCCATGAGACTTGTTTGTTTAACAGCAATATTAACCCACAGTATTTAAGTTTAATCGTTGTTTTCATAAGCTCAGCCTCTAGAAATGCAGAATACAATACTTTCTTTTCTGCCTTTTCTGTTTAGTTTGCGGTCACCCAGGTCTGAGAATGTATATGGAGAAGAAAAACATCTTTATATGGCCTTTCAGATTTTACCACAAACTAGAGCTGTAAGATAATATGAAACCTTAGTTTATAAAACTTATTTAGAAAATGGTAATAAACTGCTTAAAGATGACAGAGAGGTGATTGATATGGGTTAGAGATAATGTTTAACCTGCTTTGAACATTATAAGTAAAGGACAATTAAGAAATCTGTAAAGAAAGGGATTGTATAAACACAAAGTTCAAAGTCAAATAAAAAAAATAAAGAAAAAAGAGGGGAGCAAATTCTACCAAGACTTTAAGAGTGGCAAAAAAAAAATAATTATAAAGAAGAAAGGGAAACCAGAAAGGAAGTTTGAAGTAGAACAGAATTCATAGGATTAAGGAAAACAGGTTTGTTTCCTATTTTTAAGGAATGTAATGACTCCTATATAGTATACTATATTTAACAACACATACATCTAGAATATGTCCTTACTGGAGATTTCTGTAACACTTTTTTCTATGTAGGTTACAGTATAATTAAAAATCCCTTTCTGTTCAGATAATTTACCTCTCACCCCATCTGCCTTTCTGTCTTCCCTTTTTCCCCCTTTCCTTCCCCATTTCTGTACCCTTTTTCATTGTTTCCTGCATTTTTACATTCCTGGTTTATATATATTGATTATCCATATGGAAAGTATTGTTGTGAATACTTGTGAATGTCAGTATTTTCCTAATAGAAAAAAACAAAGCAGTTCAATTAACTTCATTTCCTTTTTATGTAAATAATCACATTATCAAAGACTTGAGGGTAATCAGGCAAAGAAAGAAAAAAAAAGAAGAAATATTTTCAGTTATACAACATATATGCTTAGAGAATTTTGTTTTGCATTACATTGTTCAATTTAGTATTTACAAGCTCTTTTTGATAGAATTGTTTAAATGCCAGAAAGAGCATATTAACAATAGCAAATAAAGACTGCAAAGAGTGCAAAGCCAGACCATACACAGCATACACAGAGAAAGGATTCCTGAATTATTAAAAAGAAGAAAAGCAAGAGGGTAAGCTAATTTGTGTCATAGCCAGGTCACTGTTCTAATCATGATTTCAATCCCATGTAACACTACCTCTTACTTTATTGACGTGGTAATTGTTTCTGTTCATGCCACAGAGAGAACAATAATGCCCAGCTAGAAATGTGAGCAGCCTAGAAGCAATGCTAACTACTTGCTGTCCACACAATTAAATAATTAAATGTAATTTCAGATACTCTAGTTTCCAAATGGTTTGGTCAGAGGTAAGACAATATTAACTGCTCTACAACATCAGAAAAAAAGAAGAAAATTTTCCACTTTGGAGCAACAATAGACAAAGTTGCTTTAATTCTTTTTACACTTATTGTACTTTCAAAGAAGCACCGAAAAACTAAAAAAAAAACCCCAAACCACTGTTCAGCTGTCAGATATATTATATTTGCTCTGAAATTAATAGTGCACTTCTTAATAAAAGCTGTCTTTTTAAGCAGCAAATTAGACTTGAATACTGGTTTGTCCTGGAGTAATTTGCAAGTGTTAAAAGAAAAGCTGAAGTATGGTGAGTGCTAGAATTACACAGTAAAATACAGTAAGGAACATATATCTGTCCCAAGGTGTACATTTTATTTTCTGCTAGTGAGAGGAATGTAATATTCTTGTCATTGCCATTGTGAAAGTTTTTGATGGGACAAGTAACAAGAGCATTCCATTTATTTTCACTGCTGTCTATAAATATATAGTATGATTGCTCGAAGTACACTGATGCAAATGATAATAATTATTCGATTTGAGAAGCACTTTTCTCAGCAAGCTCTTCAGCACTAGTTATGTAATGCAATAATAATGACTTTAATGTCTCTTTGTGATAAGAGACAAGATGACAGATTTTGTGTGTGATGGAACACCTTCCATAATTGCATTGCCTCCTATATAAATCTAAGGCCTAGTTCAAAAAAATTAAATTTTTGAGGTGAATGCAATTGTGTTACTAAAATATAGTTTTAAAGATAGAAAAAATCCATGTTACTCCTCTTTCATAATTGATACAATTATTTTAGAATAATATTTTACTTATAGGCAGAGCTGTGAAGGGAAATATTTTCCTGCAAAAGGACACATCAGTGAATGAACCATGTCACAACCTTTCTGTGTTTTATATTATCATCTTCTTCTCTTATAAAGATAAGGTAGGTTATCAGTAATTTATTCAGGACACAGCAGAAATTTTGAGCAGAATTAGGATTACACTTAAATCTTTCCTCATCTTTTTTTGAAACATCAGTCAATGGTTTTTTGTTCTCGTTCTTCAGAAGATATAGTCAGAAACCAGATTTTAAAATGAATTTATGAGCATATCATGCTAAGTGTCTCATTCAATATCAAGTTAAATGTTTTTAAAATTATAAAAAATAACTTGAGGCATGCAGTGTAAACCAGAGCCAACATTTATTTCGGCAACGTTTGTTAATGAACAAAGTATTGCTAGAACCACTGATTTCCCTGTGGATTTTTCTTCACTTTGGTTTTTGGGTTTTCGGTTGTTTTTTTTTTTTTTTTTTTTTTTTTTTTTTTTTTTTTTTTTTTTTTTTTTTTTTTTTTTTTTTTTTTTTTTTTTTTGTGTTTTGTTTTGTTTGTTTTTTGTTTGTTTTTTTTTTGGTTTGGTTTGGTTGTATTTGTGTGTATGGAAAGTTAATAATAAATTTAATCATCTAATAATCAAAATAAGTCTCAGAAGATGGTGATGAATATCCACCACTAGAAAAATTTTAGTAATGAGATTTTTGTTCTCAGAAAATACCATTTTCCCCAAACCAGGCTTTTTGCTGTGATGAATTGGTTTTAATGAAACACTCTAGGAAAGACTTTGCAAATCTTGGGTAGAATATATTTTAAGGAAGAGACAAGTGATACCCCAGAATAATATGTGAACAGGTAGTAAGGATATTTAACTGATGTAGAATTAAATTCCTTCCCTGAAGGATTTAATACTTTCATACTTTATGTATCCTATCAATTTAGTTATTCAGAGGCCAGAGTCACAGTGCAATGTAACTTTACCACCCAGGAATTTTTCTAAAATTCAAAATGCTCTGGTGAATTTGAAACAGTATTTCCTTCTCATTCCTCCCTGTAAGGAATGAAGGTAAATTTTCTTAGAAGATTAAAAGTGACAGTAGACCATATTCTGATTGATTTAACATGTATTTTAAAACACAGAGGAATTTTAAAATTAAATCTGATCATATGAAACTTCTGCTAAGGAACTGATCATGCAATGTTTTTTTGTGCAAACCACATATTTGTGCCTTGGCCTTAAAAAACAAGAGAAAGAAGAAATCTCATTTCATCTTGTTGTGAGCAGTAGATAACTTTAGAATAAAACCTGTATGTTCCTGAAATCCTATGACTTGGGTGAGATATGTTGTTTTTATAACCTGAAGTATATTTAATCAAAATAAATTTGTTTTGGTTGCAGGTAGCAGCACTACACTCCATCAATGTAATGAGGTCACGGTTGAACTTAATTAATTTTACATGGATATACTGTTTCCTTTGAAACTTCTGGTTCTACCAGTGAGTAAAAATAGAATTGATGGATGATAGATGCAAACTTTCCAAATGGGCTAAGGAATAAAGTTCAGTTGTAAATTGATCCCTTAGAGAGAAATTAAACTTTTAATTCTCAGACAAGTAGCAAGATTTACTAACAACCCCACCCAATATAAAAACAATCACCTTGAATAATAACCACAGGACAAAACCTTTAAAGATGAAGAATTTGCCTGAATTTCTGAAGTTTTAATCCACTGAGTAGAAGGCTTCATTCCCTCTGTATAAGATTAGTTTATTGGAAATGGAAGGCTTTGGTATATCCTAGTTCAGTATGTCAGTTCCATACTGATTTAATTAAAGTCAGTAGGAATTTCATTGTTCAAGAGTATTTAACAAAGGAGACTTTGTTTAGGCTTCTCCATCATTGCAGTTGCAAAACATTCAACAAGCAAAAAATAAGAGAAAAATGCTCTAAACATGTAGAAAAAAACAAAGGGTTTTGGGAATAGGATTCAGACTCTTAAGTGTAGAGATCTCATCTGAGTTAGTTGCTGAGTTCCCTCTATAGCAAATTGAAATACACAGGCAATTTGAACAAGTGATTTAAATGACCTATTCTTGCTATGTTCTTCATCAGGTGAACTGCACCCTATAGGTGCCTAATCCCCTTCATTTTAACTATACTGGAATCTGGATTGCTATGGATGCTGCCATTGGGAAAACATTTTAGAGACCTCTCCAATCAGAAGAGAGCTACCTGGTTGCTTTGGAGACAGTAATTGAACAGCAATGTTTTAACTTGCAAGTTTGGATTTAGAGGTGTAAATCTCTAAATCTGGTTAGCATCATGTCCCTCACCTGAATGAAACTCCTGTTAGAATTTTGCCTAACTCAGAATTTCTGAGCAGATGATTTAGAGCTAGAGTATGGCTAGGCAGGAATGGATTTTTCTATCACCCTTAGTCCTGTCCAACTTTTAGATTCATTCACTTCTAATTAGTCTTAAATAGAGGTTAGAGTGAATGGACTGGCTGTAAGTCATCTGGCTGTTAATGGCAAGATTCAAAACTTAATTTCCTCTAAAGCTTTTATAATATTACCTCCTCATTGTAATGCCTTATCTTGCACCTTCATTTTTCTCCATTGGATTCCTGCCTCTGCTGATTCAGTAATTGAAGAATGTCATTATCCCATGCCATAGGGGTTGGAACAAGATGATTTTTAAGGTCCCTTCCAGCCTATGCCACTCATCCAGTGGGTGGCTGAACACTGGAACAGGCTAAACCCGTTTGAGTTCGAGGAGCGTTGGAAAATGCTCTCAGGCACATGGTGTGGTTCTTGGAGTGTCTTGTGTAGTGCTAGGAGTTGGACTTGATGATCCTAGTGGGCCCCTCCAACTCAGCATATTCTATGATTCTATTATTATTCTAACAATACATTGAGATTGTTAGTCTCAAATTGATTGGTTGATAAAAGTTCGTTACCAAACAAAAAAAAATTACAAAGAAAATGTGATTTTAAAGCATTTTTGCACTCTTTTCAAGATTGAAAATGGGCATACTTGGGAATATTCCCCCCCCCTTTTTTTTCTTTTCCTTTTTAAAGATTAACATAATATTTGTGAAAAATCTCAAGATTAACAAGACTAGACATTTTGCCTAATGAAATTATTTCATAGTTTACATCTGTCCTTTTCATCAAAAATTGTCTGCATTTTAAAATAATTAATTGATCTTTTAACATATGTAAAATAGTAAATACATAACTACCTGATACTTTAGCAACTAAGACTTATGCTGAAAATATTGACTTGAATTACAATTAGGTGAAATGTGGTTCATTAAGCCAAATGGTCCATTTTAATCAACTGAAAGAATATATGAAAACACTGTGATATAACTTGGATTATGTGCACAGTTTGTAGATGATGACAGTGATGTCATCGGGCAAAGCTTAAGTGGCATCGGGTT
Organism: Geospiza fortis; assembly: GCF_000277835.1. NCBI lineage: Eukaryota > Metazoa > Chordata > Aves > Passeriformes > Thraupidae > Geospiza > Geospiza fortis. The sequence goes on along the minus strand of NW_005054418.1, from coordinate 1,170,519 downwards.
TATGAGCTATAAATACAAGAAAGGAAAAAAGATCCTTTAAATAAAAAAGATCTTTTAAAGAAGAAATCTCGCTGTTTTTTTTTTCTCATATGAGTAATGGAAAATTCTATTAGTATCTATAATTTCTGACTTTGATAAAACAGAGTGCCATACTTTGATCCAAATTCCCTGCAGGACAGGAAGGAAGAACTCATAAAAAGAGATTACCTCTGACTTTATGACTATATAATTATAGAAGAACAGGAAAATATCTGTTTCTCTTGTATTCTTCACTTGTCCTCTAGTCCATGATCTATCTGGGAGGAAATATGAAATAAATCCACAGAAGGACATTTAAATCCATTATTTTCACATGAGACAATCCATTCTTTAGCCAGTCTGCTCAATTCTTTGAAACTAGAACATTGCTCTAGGTTTCTAGAATGTGCTGGAAAACCAGGATCTCGACAATAGAGCATAAATCTAAAGAAAGCATACCACTGTTTGCATCATCTGATCAGAATGATGGATTTGAAAAAAAACTCCTCCCCTTGTTTTCATTCATCCCTGGAAGCAGGGCCATAAGAATGGTGAAGGACTGTGAGGGGAAGCCTTGTGAGGAGCAGCTGAGGTCACTTGGTCTGTTCAGCCTGGAGAAGAGGAGACTGAGGGAGACCTTATTGTGGTGTTCTGCATCTTTCTGAGAAGAAATGGAGGGACAGGTACCACTATCTTCACTCTCATGACCAGTGACAGGACTCAAGAAAATGGCACAAAGCTGAGTCAGGGGAGGTTTTTGTTGGATATTAGGAAAATTGTTTTTCACCCAGAGGGTGTTTGGGCACTGGCATGGGCTCCCCAGGGAAGCGGTCACAGTGCTGTGCTTGACAGAGTTCAAGAAACATTTGGACGATGCTCTGCAGCACATAGTGTGATTCTTGTGATGTCCTGCACAGGACCAGGATTTGGACTCAATGATTTTTGTGGGTTCTTCCCAAATCAGCATATTCTATGAAAGAATATATGAGAGAGAAAATGTGAGAGATTGGCCAGATCACTCACTTTAAGATGATTGAAGATCTACATTCTAAACCAGTTTATTTTCAAATCTAATGGAGGGATATAAGGAATCACAAAGTTTTTGGCTGCACATTTGAGGCATACATTTTAGATTTTTGTAGCTAAACAGAGACTAAGGGAGTAAAAACTTTTGATAAGTCTATCTACCAGCTGGAGAAAAGGTACACTTCTTGTTGACTACTTAAAGGAAAATAAATGCAGAACAAAGCTACAGCCCACCCAACACTGTAGAGGATAATGGGGCTCAGAAACTATGGCAGATCCTCAGCAGTTCTCTACTTATTTTTCCCTACCCACGTATGATCTTACAGTGTATGACAAAGAACTCATACATGCAGAATGATAGATGAAGCACTCACAGTATCTGAGGACAGACGTGTGAGATTGTGGGATTGCTTCCTCCTGACTTTTCACCATGTGTGGAGTTTACTGATTACACAAGATATTTTTATTTGATGTAAAAGCTAGTTATTACTGTTATTTAGGCCTTAATTACTAATTTCCTTTTATCCTCCTCTCTTTATCTTAACCTTTTAATTAATGTTTTCATTATTCCTTCATTTAGAAAAATCACTTAATATTCCAGTCTGTAATATAGCAACTATAAATATATTCCTTTATTTATCCAACCACAAAGGAAGAATCTTATTTGATACAAAAATCAGCAGCAAATTAGGAGCTTTCACTGTCATCAATCAAAGGAACAGGAATGGAAAGGCAAATAAAGCACCTCATTGTTACTATTCTTTCCCAGCAGATAAGACATCTAAACTCTATTTAATATTTAATAGTTTATTCAAAGTACAGTATCAGTAGAAGAGATTAAGAACACTCAGCTATACTAAATAAAGTGGGCATTAGGGTATTTTCTTTAGATATGGATTTAAATGTCTACCTTCAAAGAAAGAATGTGAATATCTGTCTTCCACAGAGAAGGAGAAAAATAAGTAAATAGGATAAATAATAAAAGAGAATGTTATAACATCTTCACTTCCATTAGTATTCCCTTGCTTCCTAATTTTTTGAAAGAAACCGAATCTTCAATCTTCCATGAGCTATGAAATAATTGTTATTTTATTTAATATATGTCTGTGTGGAAAATTGCCTTTTAATTCTAGGTCAATGCAAACCAAATTTTATCATTTTTTAATATTTTTCTCAGCTCGCCTTGTAAGACTTCAAGTCAGGCAGATGCACAGCTGTTACCACAGACATGGAACTGATCGTCCCTTATCTTCTTTCAATACATCCTTTCTGGTTTCTAGCATTTTTCCCCAGCTAATGTGTTCTTTTAGGACGTGATGGTTTTTCCTTTGAAAGACCAAGTCTTTGTCTATGATGTGTTGTGGATACACTAACTTTACAGTATGACTGCTTTCAGCAATGCAAAGGCTTGTCTTAGTAAGCCTGTGATTACTGATAACTAGAGTGAAGCAATTCCCTCAAACAAAATTGTATTGTTTCATTTTCAGGGTAAAAAAGCTTTGACTAAGACAAAAAGATTATTAAAATCGACTGAAACTCTATATTTAGAGGTTTTATTATTGTTATGGGAACTGGGAAATTCTTGGCATTTACATGGGGATATGTACCCATTCCTTCCTCCAAGGTTCTTCTGACAATGTTTTTCAGGCATTCTTAATAGATATACACAGTTATTCCAGACAGGGTATGTGGGAGAAGAGAGACAATTTTCTGACTGGTTGGTTTGCTGATTTATATTAGTTTTTTGGGTTGTTAGATTTTTTTTTTTTTTGCAACATCCCATTTTTATTAAACCAAAAGAATAATACAGTGAGTAAACCCTGCCACAATCTGAGCAATTTATAGAATGCATAGCAATTATTGTAAATCACAGAACTGCCTGATGTCCTTCACAGACCCAAGATAAACCAAGGTACACACTTCCATTTGAAAGTGCTTATCACCTTACTTCCTCTGGTTCTCAGCACATCTGCTAGGAAAATTAAAGTCCCATTGTTCACCTACAACACAAAGGGAAGCAAATTGCCTGTTACAGAGATCAGCCATGAGGGTGGCACAGACTGAAATGAAAATAATTAAAAGCTGGCCTTTTACAAGGAAATTATTAAATTTTAAATCATTGCTATAATAGCTGAATAAAAAGAAGACCCGGCTATATTTGATGTCAGTTTAAAACTATGATTTTTCTGCAGTGGATAGTAGGTTAGTAGGAGCAAAATTTTATTGTATAACTGCAGTCATTTGTTTAATTTGAAACTCTTGAGGATTGTCAAAGTATTTCAGAACAGCTAAAGGGACAATGATAAGATCAGTATATAACCATTGACAGTACTGCTTGTTGGAAAAATTACAGTCCCACAGGTGCAATAGTTGGATATTGGACCTATCACTTCTGAGTTAGTTCAAGCCGGCTGGGTCAATTACAGAGAACTGCTTTTGCTCCTTGCCTAATATACCCATTCATTGTAGTCATCTGCCCAATAATTACTGAGTGTTAAGATTCCACTGAACTTTTCAGTGCTATCCACTGTCCAATTAGATGCAGCTGAGTAGAAGTTTATTTCCAATCTATCCTGCCTTGTTTTCCCATCTAATACACCAGTTTACTTCACCTACAGAGTTGAGAAAGAAAAGCTCTGTATGAGGTGCTTCGACATGAATGACAGGGAAGAATCCTTGCTCTGATCCTCCCTCCTCTGTATGGGGTTGTCCATGGCCTCTGTTTTGAATTTCAAAGAGTGGTTCCCCTCAGCTAAACCAAGGTAGATGAAACTACCAGACAGCCAGGCTGCTCAGAAAAAGTGATTAAACTATGGGTTAGCAGTAGGAGGGTCGTTTGTGCAAGAGACAAGGCTTCCAGAAGACTAGAATAAAGTTGTACAATTTAGATGCAGGGTTGAAATGTATGTCTACAATTTACGCTTCACTCCACATAATTTTCATATGTGTCACACATCTGTATGCATGTATGCCTGCACAACTGAACATGCATGAACATTAATGCTCACTAGACATCTGTGCTTGTACTTTCCATTGGCTAATTCTGCGGGGTGAGAAGAGAAAGAGAAGTTTTTATTTGTTAAAAAAAATTAAAGAAATTGAAAACTTTAATAATGTGCAAAATTAGATAGACATATTTGTATTCAGTTTACTTCTCTAGAAGTAGTTCTACATAAGGAGATTGATTATGGGAAAAGATCATTTTATACATCCATGACAAACCATGTCCTTCACTATTTTTTTATCTTATCCCAAGGAGCATTCTCAGTGACTGATCTTTTTTTTCCTCGCTGCCTACTTTTTTACTCTAAGTATTCAATAATTACATTGATTGAGGGTTGTTAACTAGTGGTCATATCCATGAGTGAATGTATAAAGAAAGGGTATTCACTTTTTAAAGTCTGTCCCTATAGTCAAGACAACCATAGGCTTTATTGTGACTGCTACAGCTCAAAGTTCCTATCAGGCACTTTGTAATAAAGTGGTTTTCTTTGAAATTCTTTAAAAATATCACTTGTATTTGATTTCAGATACATTAAGATAACTTTAGTTTGGTCATCTAACCATTCCATTAACATGGGGAGGGGAAGAGAGGAAAAGAGGTGAATCATGGTAATATAAAATCAATCTGTATCACAGTTTCAAAAGATCTAGCGCCACATCAGTCTGCCCCTTGTTCATCACAAGTTACAAACAGACAATATCTAATGCACTAGGTATTTTTTAATCCCAGTTAATTGTGCCTGACTGTTTCAGGTTACATTTCAGAATGTCATTTAGCTTTCATCTAGAGATACCAAATGCCTGCTTTTACTATTTTATTTTTTCTACAATAGAAAGTGTGTTGTGTTTAGAACTTACTTTCAATAGAATCGGTTCATTATTTCCTTTAAGAAAAATAACATAGACTAACTCTCAAATCTCTCAAATTAATTAATTTTCTCTTAATTTCAAAATAAATTTGTGACTTATCTACATATCCCTAATTTTTAAATGACCTTTCAAAATAAAACAAAAAAAAAGATGCAATGTTTCAGCACTATTCTGACTAATGCCTTGTAGAGAATAATATTATTTCTCTATTTCTGTTTTTACTTTTCTGTTTGTAGAACAAGAACAGAAAAAAACCCCCAAAACCTAGGGTTTTTCCTTGCTTTTGCTTTTTCTATTTCATATCATTATGGCATTACATTGGAGTAAAAGTGGACTTGTTTATTCAATCAAGTTTTATTAAGGAATATAAAATTAAAACATATATCCACAGAATCTGCCCATAAACCCTAAATTAAAGGACATTTTCCCACTGAAGACTTTTTGCCCGACATCTCTCATGAAGGGGTAGTAACTGCATTAACTTTAGAAATTGTTAAACTTGTTCTATTGAAATCACATAATGCTTTGAAGTATGTCATCTATTTAGAAGTCAAATATCTTATACTAGTTTGACTTACACCTTGACTTCACAAAACTTATAATTTAATCAAAGAGCAAATTCAGGTTCACTATGTTGAAAAGATGAGCTTTGCACGGGATCATTTCTAGTTTGATTGATTGCTATACATTCTTATCTTTTAATTCACAGTATTCTAGAATGGTTTAGGTTGCAAAGGACCCTAAAGATTGTCTAGCTCCTACCCCCTCTAAAACGGGCAGGGACAAATGTCACTAAACCATGCTGCTAAAGCCCCATCCTACCTGGCCTTGAGTACTTCTGGGGATGCAGAATCCTCAACTTCGTTCGGCAGCCTGTTCCAGTGCTTCACCAGCCTCGCACTGAAGAATTTCTTCCTAATTTCAAATCTAACCCTACCCTCTTTCAGGTTAAAGCCATTCCTTCTTGTCTTGTGACTTCATTTCATTGTAAAACATCCCTCTCCAACTCTCTTGTAGGCCCCATTAAGGTACTGAAAGGTGGTTTTAGGTCTGCCCAAAGGCTCCTCTTCTCTGGGCTGAACAACCTCAGCTCTCAGCCTGCCTTCATAAGAGAGGTGCTCCAGCCCTGTGACCAACTTAGTGGTTCTCCTCTGGACTCACTCTAATAAGTCTATGCTCTTATACTAGATGCCCCAGTTTGCTATCATGTTAGTTGCACAACAGCTTTTTCTTTATTTTACCTAAGTTTTGTGTATTATTTTACTTGTAAATATTTGGGTCCTCACATCTAACCTTTCTAAATATTGGTATAACATCTGAATTCTTCTAATTACTCTGTAATTTAAACAAATTAACCACCAACGAATCAAGGAAAAAAGGTTCAGCTCTGGTGACAGTTGTTCAGTGTTCTGTTTGGTATGGGAAATAAAGTCTAATCCTTATGAAATAAAGAATATAATTTCTTTCCCACTTACTCATTATCAGGTGAATGAGGATTTCTCTCACCACTTCAATACACTTCAATAGATAAAGTATTCTTTTATGGAAAAGCAGTGGTTCAAATCCCTGATATAGAGACTATGTTCAAAGACTGCAGATGAATTTGAGGCACATTATTAAAAATGTACAAGAGTACCCTGGAGTATCTCTGTGCTCTTAGGTGGAAAGGAGAACCAGTTTGTCCTCCAGAAGTTTTTTTGTATCTGTGCCTTAAAAACTACTTTTCAGACTAAATTGTTTTATGAATTTGAGCTAAATTGAAGTTACTGAGTTTGAACTAATAATTGGGTGTTCAAACTCACTATTTAGTAGCTGTATTTTCAAAGGAAAATGCATCTTGCTGGACCCAGGAATTTTCTACCATCATTTTGTTGGCTTGTTTTCATTTCATGGTCTACTGCAATTTTATTAATTGCTCAACATTAATAATAATTAATTGAATTCTTACAGCAGCATCTTTATTCTGTTCTAGTTATATGGCTCACCTCTACCTGTGTTAACTCTCCCATATGTTACCTTCTCTTCTCCTGGGATCTTCAGCTCTTATGCATAGGCCAGATGTTTCACTCTACACATATTTATCTTTCAGTCTTCCCCTCTGTTTGTTGCTGGCAAAAGGTCACAATCATCTCATTAAGAAATGATGAGCAATCACACCTCTATATATCAAAGAAAAAAAACCTTTTTGTGAAATCAAAGGAGGGTGAACATATTCATGAACTAATATATAGAACACTTGGAACTGAGGTGATATTCACTCAGAGTCACAGGCAGTAGTTCTATAAACTAAAGAAAAAGGAACAAATCCATGCACATTTGGTTGTATAATGTTTGGGCTTTTTTCTCTTTTACTTAGATATGAATTCTTAAAAACTTAAGTTTTTCATTTGTGTGTTTCATTTCACCCACAATTGTTCATCTGATAGGGTTTGGTACCTTCTCTACATTAATTTCATTAATTTTGCTTGTAATTTTTCCTCTATTTGTTTTGACCACTACAGCAACTTGTTTTATTGCTCCCAGGTATATCTAATTTCTTGGTATTCTTTTAAATATTTTCCTTTTTTCCCCCTTTTTTGGGGGAGTGGGGGGGGGAGTGAGGAGAGGAGGATGGGGGAAGATATATCTGACTCAATAAAAGTTATTGACAGCTCCTTTAAAACATCTGCAAAGTACTTCTGCATCCAAATTTCAATTAAGTATGGCCTAATGCATATTATTATTTCTAATAAGCAATTCTTGTTTGGCCCTTAGTGGAACTGCTTGAAAGGGCCCTTCCTTTCATTGTTTTTAATAAATTTCAGATAGTTTGAATTGTTTACTATTCCCATTTTTTAAAATTTTTAGTTCATGAAAGTTGATGGAAAGTGCCTAAATCCCCATCACAGGGTAAAATTTTTTCAGTTTTACAGTAGCTTATTGGTAATCATTACCTCAAAAGAATCTGTAAAAATTGCATGTCTTTTGCAGACTGGTTTCACATATCAAGTTGAGTTTTTTCACCCAGATCACCTTGCAAAACACTCAATTCAAAAGTAGCCTGAACTCAAATAAATCATTCCTAAACACTGTTTTGCTATAAAAGTAAAATGGCTCAAAAATAGTTTTGTCTATTGCTTTCTGATACACTCTGAAGAGAACAATGTATAAGCTGTTGTGCTCTATTTGACCCATGCAACAGCTCAAAATCTTACCAGTAATCTGTGCATCTTTATTAGGCTAGAATGATTTTTTTTTACCCTCCTTGAGCAGATTTACACATATTGGTTTTGTAATTCCCGCACAGTATTTCTTATCACAGGTACAACTTCCATTGAAGAACTGCATACTCAGCACACTGCCATCTATCACCCACAGACTTGAGAAGACAGTAGGAAAGAGACTCCTTTCCTCCTTGCCTCTATGCCTGCTATATTTCATTCTTCTTATGATTTGTGGGTTTTCATTTTTTAAAAAAACGACATGGCAAAAACCTGCCAGTTGCATCAGCTGTCCCTATCACTTCAAAGAAATTTACTTCCACAAAAATTGAATAAAAAACACAAGCAAATGCTAACACAAAATCTTCCGTACTTGGAAAAGGAAGTTGTCTCAGCATAGAGATTTTATATGTGGCACCACTTTAGGAGTGTTTCCCATCCCCTGTAACCGGGAAAGGGACATATGACACTTGGTTCTCTTTTGTTCTAGTACATAATCTAGATTTGCTCTGTTTAATTTCAGATATTTAAGCAAGATACCTTTGAGAGGGCTCTGCTCTAATGTCTTTCTACTGTGAACCAAGAGCAGAGATATGTCATAAGCCACACACATTGCAACAAGAGACTTGTAGAGTTGCCTTGATTAGAGAAGCAATCTGAGATGTGTGTACTTCCAAATTGCCTTTACAGATCTATTAAGTTTGGAATACATGAATCTGTGTTGGGAATCACTCATGACTTGGCATTTCGGGATGCTGTTAATACTGAAATCCCAGCCTTTAGCAGTTTTTAATTTCATTATATTACAAGCCAAAGTCTAAAAGCTTATTTGGAAAATGACAAAATGCTACCAGGCTCTAAAAAAATATTAAGAGAAAAATCTTTGAATGCTCTGTAATGGTCTTACAATTCCATATTATAGCTGATAATAACACAAAAATAGGTATCGCTTTTTAAAAATGTAATTTTTATTCCAGAAGATAAAATAGGGAAAAGAAAAAAATTGTGGATTTTGTTTCAATATTTTGTAAGTGATAAAAATATTGTTGATTAAACTATTTGTCAAATATATTGATTCAAATAAAATTACTAGTGGGAAGATGTTGATAGTCAATATCAAAGACAACAGCAAATGGAACTTACAACCAATACAAATATTCCGACCCTGAAATATTTAATTTTTGATGCCTTCAAAGTAGTTGTAAGGGGGATGGACAGTATCAGTTGGTTTGATTTTTTCCATATTAAACTATAGTGTAATATGAATACTTGAACCCTTTTAAGCTGGATTTACCTAAGTGGGAGATGAGGCTACTCATCTCCTGAAAAGGACTGCAGCAAAGGCTCTGAAGGTGTGCCCCATGTACATACAGCTGAAGGGACTGAATTGTTTTCATTGTGTCTGAGAAAACTGAAAAATATCCTTGAGGAGATTAATAAATTAATTACCTTATGTTGAAATTTCAAGATTGAATGCTACTCCAAAACATTTCTTTTTCCTGCATGCTTCCTTCCTTTACTGCCTTTTCAGATATTTGCATATCTACTTTTTAGGTGCGTAACTTTACGTATGATGTTTTAAAATTCAAATTCAAAGATAAGCCAGTTAAAGACAAGCATCTTTGTGCTTTTAGTCCAGCTAAACTTTCCTAGGTAAACAGAAACAAATAAAAGAGACTACCAGTATAATTGTGTGGCCTTTGATTTTTTTTTAATTCTATTCATAAAGAAGAAGGTTACCCTATCATTATGCACTTTAGGAAAGTGAGGACAGAAGCACATCTGCTGTTTGTGTATTGTTGCAAAAAAAGTTCTCATTACTTTAACAGCATTCACAGGAAAAATTATGTCACAGTATCAGCTTCTATATTGGCTGAGAAGATGCAAATGTTTGTAATAATAAGGCTTAGTCCTGAGTTGGCAAAAAATGAATGCACCCAATATAATAACACTAGAGAAAAGCACCAGGAAAAGGGAATGCTGTTATCATAATAAAACAGACACTTTAAAAATATTCTACCCAAAGCCTTGATTTCTCTATACAATTGTGACCTGCTGACAGTGTGAATCAGTTTTTAATATATTTTGTGTTAGTAGATTGTGTCAGGAGGTACTAATGCTCTGCAACAAGCTCTCATCCTTAGAGATTAAGAAAAAGGATGAGCAATTGCTGAAAGGAGATGCTTAATACTGTTGATGATACACAGTAAATCCAGTACAGCCAGAAACATTCTTTTTATTGCTTCTGACCACTTATTTTTGTTTCTCATGTGCGATCTTAGAAAAGGATCCTTTCATTTTGACTGCATTTATTTATTCTCGCTGTCTTCTGTTCTTTTCTATTTTCATCTGTCCTGAACACATTGAGAAGCAGTTCTGCTTTGTACCCTGTCAGCCAGACCTTTTATAAACACATTCCTCAGAAAATAGAACTTTAGACAGAGGATGACCAACCTTTACTCCATAAATGTCTTGAGAAATACATTCCTCAAAAAATAGAACCTTAGACAGAAGATGACCAACCTTTATCCCATAAATGTCTTGAGGTTGTAATTTTCATTCCATTGCAGCACAAATAAAGGTAATAGGTTTGAAAAATTCTGAACATTGAGGAGACTATTACATCTGAAAAATATCTTAGGTAACATTTTCAATTTTTTATGTGTCTGTGTGCATACCAGAGTCTGCTCATCAAGGAGGAAAAAGCCAAGAACTGTGTTTTCCCTGGTTTTCTCACCCCTCAACTGTCACTGATTGTTTAAAGAAAAGTTTTGAAAGTGTTTCAAGGCCAAGTATCTCCATTTCCATGGAATGCTCATCTAGTTGACAAAACATGATTGTGTCTCTTCAGCCTTGGAAGATTTTGACATTTGAGTCTTTATATTAAAAACAATAGCTCAGTTTCCAAAAGAAGGCTAAAGAGTGTTCCTGCTAGCATCAGCTCCAAATACACAACTGAAAACACTCGAAAAATAAAATTTTCTTACTTCCTCAGCACTGAGTGCTCTGCCATCATATAAATCAAAGGTACACCTTTTACTGTGTCCTGTAGGAGTGACTTGCATGCAATACTAATGGAATGAATTTAGGTTTCAGAAGTTATCAGTCAGTTATGATAGTAGCTACATTTTAGGCTTGCAGGTCTCTTTTTTTGGCTCTGATACTACGGATCAGATGTCTCTGATCTAGGTTTTATGTTCCTGTTACAGTCTGTCAAGCTCTGCTCAGTGGAATTGAAAGGGTGATACACTCACTGTGTCACCACCGTATGTGGGATATGCATGCCTATCCACAGTTTTCTCACATCATCTTTAGCTGCTTTGCTTTCCTGGCACCTAGCTACTACTCTAGAAAGGCACAAGACTCCCTGACAGCACTGTGCAGAATCTTGAGATGCTCAAGGGCAATCTAGATAGCACTTGATACTAATTTTCAGAGCAGCTAAACCTTGCCTGAATTCCCAGTTTAGCACAAACTGAAGCACTCTCTAGTTGTATTGCCTGTGCGGATGAAACTCACAGATTATAGTGGAAGCTCAGACCCTGAGCTCAGTGGTCAATACCTGTCTGTAGACATGCCAAGATAGATGTGTAAATATGGAGATGAATCACATCAAAGACTCAATTCAACAGACATTAGCATTTACTGAACACCTTCTAAAATAGCCAAAGCATCTGCACTGAGCTGGCATATATGATAGGCGATTGAGAGAAAGCCTGCACTCCTCCGAGGAGCAGCTCGAGGCCAGGGGGCATACCTTAAGGCATCTCAGGTAGCACTAGATGCTGGCACACAGATACAGAAATCAAGCTGTCACTCCTGTTATGCTCAAAGAGATGAATTCTCGTCTCACTGCCTTGCTCTGAGGATGAATACTTCACCCAGACTTTGAAGATGGAAAATAGGACAAAATAGTACGCTACATTAAATCAATGCTGCCAGGGCTGCTGGGAATAGACAAACTTCTAACTTGGTGCTTAAAATGCAAGTCCTCTTGATTTGAACAGTTGAAATAATTCCTTACAATGTATTTCAGTTAAAGTGTTTGCTACTTAGCAGCAGTGTTAGCTAGCAATATGCAAACCTGCAACTTCAACCCGTAAGCCTGTACTTGTTTTTACAAGCAGTGGAATAAATGACTGAATGCATTATAAATGACTCAACGTTTCTTCATTCAGAACAATGTTTTCTAAGCATCTGTTCAAAGTAGTCTCGTCAGAAAAAAAACTGAGAGTTGAAATTTGGCCTTTAAAATTCACTCTGTAATGAAACTAAAATGCAAATATAGCAGAAATCACTGAAACATTCAGATGGAATATATCAGAAAGATGATGTAAGTTAGCAATCTGTGTATAAGAATAAAAGTATTTTTCTCATCCATAATGTGAAAAACAGAGCTGTATAACATTTGTTTGTGAGCTGAAATCCTTGAATCTCACTATCTCAGAATGCACATGACAGTTTTGTCTTATCTGCTGGTTCAGTCTGGTACAGAGAGTAAAAAGGAAATAGCAATGCTGGCTGCACAATTACTTTTGCATGTTTTAACTCAGAAAACTGTAAATTATGACATGTTGCAAATAACTTTCAAATAGTTTTCAAAAAATATTTCTCACACTATTAAAATAAAACATATAATTTCTGCAATTTTAATCTCACTGGGCAACTACTACTTGTATACAAACTATATAAACCTACTCTATAGGAAACAAGGGTGCCAAATATGTTTATTTCCACTCTAAGTTTCACTAGAAATCTCCTTTAAACTCAAATTATTTCAGTAATGGAGCTAAACATGCTTAGCTTCTCAAACTCCAGCTCTGAAGAAGAGTGGTCTAAATAAAGTTACTTTCAGCTGGCTAATTAATTTAAAGATTAATTGTTTTGCATTGTTTTTCTCCCTAAATTACGCAGATGAGAGGAATGTACAAAGAAATTAGTATCTGCAAGAAGAGGGTGAGAAGCACAGTATAGGGAAGGTGGCAGTCAGCTTTGAGCATGGCTCTGATAAGGCACATTAAATATGAAAATAAACACTCTGCATATCACACTGATGATTTATTTGTGGCAGAGGTGCCTTGTAACTCTACTTATGCCAAACTGCATGGTATTTTTGTGATGTAGGCCACTGCTCACAGAAAGTTCATTGCTTTGAACCAGGAGATGAAATATCAGTCACGGACTACCGCTCAAATTCATGTGTTTGAGTATTTTAATGCAATCTTCCTAAAGAAGCAGTTAGGGGCAGAAAATTTGCAATGAAACCCCAGCCAGAAATCAAAGGTTTGTCACTGCTGTCAGGGAGGCCAAGTTTTGCTGATACTGTACCTCTCCTTGGACATCCTGCTAAGAGAGTGGCAATTTTTTGCATTCTTTTCAGTGGACTGTGGCACAGTTGCATGTTTGAACCCTGATACTGAAAAATGGAAAAAAATGACCATAAGATTGTTTTCCGAGTTTTTACACAAGAAAAAGCAAATAGCTGTAATTCTCTTTCCACACTTCTACATCTCATCCTTTATTGATATTTAGCCAGGTGTTAGGTTAATTTTGCATCAAAACAGTAACTTCAAAGAGTTCTTTAAAAAGAATAAAATGAAGGAGAAAGAGAAGACTGATTTTCTCTGTCCACTGCCACTAGGCTCACTGCCCATTTCTTGTCTTTCATTTTTTAATTTGTTAATTCTAATGAAAAAGTGTTTGCATAGCAAGTTCAGGAGACTTTGGCAACACAAAACTTAGGACAATCTCATTTTTTATAAAAATGAACAAAGGGCACCCACTCTAAGATTGATCAGTGGATACTGTAAATGAATGAGACATTTATTTTTGTGCCAGCTCAACTACCAGTCTCAACAAGATTTGCATATATTTTGGCAAGTGCACTGCACAAGGTGGTAATAAAATAGGCCTTTTATATCTGAGTCTAATTTACTTCAGTTGTACTCATTAAAAATGTGTTTTCATGTCAAAGGAATTTCAGTAAGGGATAGTTTGGAAACAGAAACATCACAGAAATATTTGCTATACAGACAGTATCAAGAATTTTACAACTGAGAAAGAGTATTTTTTAGGAAGAGATTCCCAGGTTCTACAAATATAAGACTCCTGTTTTGTTGGTTTTTTAATCATTTTTAGGCTCAACATTGCAGGTTTAACTATTATACTTGATGTTAATAGCTGTATGTTTTTTTAAGTAACACAAAATACGGAGTAAAAAATCCAGTTCACTGTGTATTTTGCCATTTTCAGTGACATCACCCATAGAATAACTACTCACAGAAGGCAAAAAAATTTGCTCTACAAGGTCTTACTCAGTATAAATTAATTTGCACAAGTAAGTGTTGGTATGGCTGAAGGTGGGATTTTAAACCCATTTTCTTTAAATGTATAGAAAATCATGAGTGAAATGCTTCATGAGCAGTACTTTGGCTTTAACAGGCTCGTAACATTGCATTTTATTTTGCATTAGGAACATGCTGCATCTGAACAAACAAACCAAAAAAGAAAAGGCAACAAGAACAGCATGTTTAACCAAAGCTTAATCAAACAGGGTCAAGACTATGTCTTTGTCAAACCTGAATAAAAGCATCTGCCCAGTGTTATATGAACACACACTGAAGGATCAGGATTATTTTTTAATTGCATTTCTTAAGTCTTGGGTTTGCTCCTGTTTAAACTGTCTTGAGAATATATTGGACTGCTAATTGAAATAGGAGAAGAGTGATGAAAAGAATCCTCTCTTTCAGCTACCTTGCCTCCCTACTGAAGAGAAAAATGCAGAGGATCTAGCTTCATCACCACAGCAATACACAGTATCTGTAATACTGAAGCTGTTTCCAAAGATATAATGTAATTTTTCTTCAGAGATAAGAAACAAAGTCTTTTTGTGCCAAATGCATTTCAGGGATACATACCATTTTTATATTTTGATAAGATGAAAATAAAGGAAAAGAGGTGATTGACCACAAAGCTCTGGCAGGCTGAATTAAATTTTATGAAACACAGCTATCAAATCATGCCCAAACAGAAAATATTCTAACCTGAAAAAAAAAATTCCTATGGCAAGGATGGCAAAATTATGGGTATCATGCTAATATTTTTACTTTGACTAAGTACAACCAGTATCTATTAGAAACCCTAATATTTCAGTAGGTTCAAGGTAATGTGCCACTCACAGAGAGAAAAATCAAAAACTGCCTCAAATCGCATTCCCTACTTTCAAACCAGGTATGAGCTGCCTCACCACTTACATCAGCCGACATACAGTTGTCTTTCCTGGTAATTTCAAGAAGCACAGCATAAACTGTCATTAATGATTTTGAAATGTACTAATTTGTGAAAGTATTATGTCACACAAGATAGCCAGCACCTAAGAACTTGTGAAAAATGCATTTCTTATAACTGAAATAATATTTAGCTTTATAATTAAAATTCTAGGAGAGAGAGAATAAGTTATTATGAAAATATATAGCTTTAATTTGCAGACATATAAACACTTTTGGTACATTACAGACATATGATGCGAGAAATCAAAATAATAATTTTTAAGCATAACACTACTTTATCTTGTTCACACAGAGAAATTTGATGCAATCATCATACAAAAGATAGTTCTTAGCTCTTAAAATGAAGTGAAAGTAATACATCACTGATAAAATTGCTGCTTTGTTGCAGAGGATACAGCAAAGAATAAATTATCAAGAAAATATGCCACCAGTCTTACAAGTTAGATTCTGGATCTAATCCAAAATCAAAGCCAATGAAAAGGAGCCAGGAATGGTCGCCAAAAGTCAGAAACAAGATCTTTCACATGAAATACCAATCCAGAAAGGAGCAACAGTCAGAATAAAAAAAGTCCTACAATTCCTTAGAATGTGAAGTGATTTTTGTTTTCATCTGGCAGATCAGATTCAGAAGTAACACATAACAAAAATCTACTGCACAACCCAACTGATGGAGTACTATTGACAGATTGCTCAAAGTACAAAAAAATACCACCACTTTTGTGACAACTAAGGATTTAGCCATTCCCTTGCTTCCTTGCATCTGGCATGTTTATGAGGATGAGGATGGGGCTCTGTCATTATTTGCTTTAGGAAATATTAAATATAATTTTTCCATAAAAATGACCAGCAGATTGCTGGAGCAAATGATAATGAGAGTGGAATCTGGAGAAAAATTAATGATATGTCACAGCAGTTCAGATTCTCAATACAATATCTTGCATTCTTGCTCAACAGGAATTGCACTTCTTGTTAATGCCTCTTCTACCCTACTGTATAAGCTTTACTTGTGAGGTAATAAACATTCTGGTTTTCATTACTAGTGCATTTTAACATATTTATTCTTTTTATTATACATACATTGGGACAGACATTTCTTTTTTTCTTTTTTGTAATGGTTAAATGTCTGTATGCCAATAGGTATTTTATATTAAAATCAATATATTTAAAATATATTCTGTTTATCTCATGGACAGTACCTTGAACAGTTCCCTGCTCAGGAGCATCTGATGCCCTCTCGTGGTTAAAAACACTTTTAAAACTTGAGTTTAAAAGAATCATCTTACCTTCACCCTTTTTAAGTTCACTGATCTTATTGATTTATGGAAGCTGGAAATGATGTCCATGTTTTTATAGTCAGGGTGCTAGCTGTTAGTTACTAACATTTCATAAAAAAGCTGTACACTGAAATCGAATTTAAAAAACTGTAAACAGCTATTTACAATTATAATATTAAGTTATAAATTAGCAGTCCTTCATTGCAACCTCTGTCAATACAACCTACAGCTAGGTGTTTTAGTGTCCTCCAGGGTTTTTCCAATGTTGGACTTATACACAAAGAAACATTAGATGTTAGAAATCTCCACTGGTTTCTTCTCCAACATGTGCAGGTTAATTCTTCCATTTAATGGGATTTGTACTTCCAAGTTTTCATCTGCTCTGTGATGCTTTTTCCCTTTTCTTAGACAAATGTAAATTCCCATCCCCGTTACTAAAGCAATTGAACCCAAGCTTATTATTGAAAGAGCTACCAAGGTAGGCATGCAGGATGCTGACTCCATTTTTTTATGTGTAGGCTCTATGGATATTTGTGGCTGCTTTTCTTCTACGCTGATATCAGGCTCCTTCCTTAACAAGCTCTCGATGTAGCTCTCATTGCTGACGGTGTCATTGACAAAAAGGTTCACCATGACCGTGGAATGGAGAGGCTCCGGGTAGCCGTGATCACTGACTTTTACAAGCAGCCGATAGAGGCCATAGTCATTCTGCATCAGGGACTCTTCCAAGGTGATATTACCAGTTTTGGGGTCAATCCTAAACGACTCGGGTCGAGGGCCTCTCCTTCCTATGATACTGTAAGCTATGACTGCATTCATGCCGGTGTCCTTATCGACAGCATAGACCTCAGTGATGGGGGAGCCAGGAAGGGTAGAGGGAAGGACTAACAAGTAAGACATATTAGACTGAGGGAACAAGACCAAAGGAGGGTTGTCATTTATGTCCAGAAGAAGGATAGTTATTTTTGCTGTAGAAGACAGAGCAGGATCACCGCCATCAACTGCTTCAATCCACAGAACGTAGGAGCTTTGCTGTTCCCTGTCCAGGGAGACTTTAGCTCTCAAAACTCCTTTTCCAGTATCTATAACAAAAATATCACTTCCATTCAGAACTGAAAGGGCAACCCATCCATTTTGCCCTGCATCAGCATCTGTGACACTTATAACTCCAATTTCACCAAAACCTGGAAAGTTTTCTGGCACAAAAAAGCTGAAATCCTTATTGATAAATCTTGGACTGTTATCATTTTTATCCAATACAGTGATGGTGACAGTTGCTATTGATTCTCTTGGAGGGAATCCAGAATCTACTGCTTTGACAGTGTATCTGTATTTCTCTTTTTCTTCTCTGTCCAGTTGGGTGGAAACTGTAAGAACACCTGTGGTTTTATCTAAAGCAAAATAGGAAGGTGCATCAGGACCTAAGAAATAGGACACTTGCCCTCTTTCTCCACTGTCAGCATCAGTAGCATGCAGTTTGGTCAAAAAAGCATTGGGGACATTGTTCTCCTCAATGGACAATTCTATCAGCTGTTCAGAGAAAACTGGTGAATTGTCATTGTCATCCAGAACCTGTACTTTGACAACTTTCTTGACATGAAATCCTTCAGAGTTCCATGCAACTACGGAGATTTCATACAGCTGCTGTGTCTCAAAGTCCAAAGGCTTCGTGGTCTCCAACAGGTACTCATTGTTGTATGGCTTGTACGGTGAAAGCCTGAAAGGCCCATCACCATCCAAATAGCAACTGACTTTGTATTTTTCATCGGGGTCTTTGATGGTAAAAAATGCTATGGGTGTGTTGATAGGCTCAAGTTCCTTTAAGTAGACCACCCCTTCCACTTCATTGGCTATGAAACGAGGAACAACTTCAGGGGGCCTCATCATGACCTTGATGATGGTCACCAGCACTGTAATCACGGCAGGAATACAGCCAGGACCGTTGCCCAGTATGATCAGCCTGTGTAGCCTTGGAGTGTCCCCACCAACTTTAGTGGAGAGTGTGATGGCTCCTGTGCTTTCATTCAGATGGAACAAGTCTCTGGATGGCTGGGGGACCTTCTGGCTGTAGGAGTAGGTGATCTGGGCATTGGATCCAAGGTCCATGTCCACTGCGTGGACAGTAGCCACGTGTGTCCCTAGGCTGGAATTCCCATAGAGAGTGATGTTGAGCTGCGAGTCATTGAACTGGGGGCAGTTGTCATTGATGTCACTGATGCCAATAGTGAGGGTGGCACTGCCCACGAGCGGAGGAGTCCCCCCATCCTCAGCGATGATGACTGTCACATACTCATCCTGCATCTCCCGGTCCAGTGCCCCCATAACAATCAGGTAGGGAGTCCTCTCCCCATTCTCATTCTCCTCCACATCCAGGGTGAAGACACCATAGTTATCTCGCAGGCGGTAGGTCTGGACACCATTGGTGCCCATGTCAGGGTCAAGGGCAGGGTGCTCGATGGCCAGGCGGGTGTTCACAGGCGCATTCTCAGGCACCGAGAGGCGGATGTGGGGCACAGGGAAGCGGGGAGCGTTGTCGTTGACATCACGGATAGCAATTTTTACCTTCACCAGGCGAAAGTACTCCTGTGGCAGTACCAGCACATCCAGCAGCAGTAGGCATGACTCTGGTGAGGGGGAGGAAGAGGAGACAGCAGCCGATCCTCCGAAGATGGTGGCCCCACTGCTTTCCATGCATAGAGCTTCCCGGTCTATCTCCACTGCTGAGGTGTGCAGCTCTCCGGAGCGGTTGTCCAGCTGCACATACTGTCCCCCCAAGCCATGAGAGGCCAGGGTGAAGGAGAGTGGGGGCTGCAGAGATGCAGCTTGCTGGCTGTCAGCCGTTGGGAGCCGCAGGTCACGGGCCAGGCTGCCGATGAGCACGCCAGCAGGCAGCCCCTCGTTGAGGCTGTAGAAGAGCTCAGTGGCACGGCTGTAACTGGCAAAGCAGTTGAAAGGCCCAACGAAGAGCAGGAAGAGGAGCAAGTGCTGAGAAGAGAGAAGGACAGGGGTGTGAGGGAGGGCTGGCGCTTCCCCCCGCCCACTGCCTCCCCCACTGCCACTTGGAGCAGCTGCTGCTGCATCTGCAACATGAAGCCATCCTCCCTCTCCCCACCATCCTCCCAGTACAGCAACTACTTCCAGGGCATCACCATCTGTACCCTCCAGGCAACACCAGCTGCATCCCCCACAGCAAATACGCAGTGCCAGGATGGCCCGGGGGCACCCTGCCTCCCCCCGCCCCCCAGCAGCACTTGCGCCCCGACGTGCCATTTTCCCTCTTGCCCCCGCCCCAAGCTCGCCCGTCTCACCAGCGGCACTTTCCCTCCCAACAACAAGCGCATCCCAAACTGGGGCATCCCCTTGCGCATCCCCAAACATTTGCTCGCCCCCTTCCCCTTCCACAGCACAAATGCAGAACGCGTCCCTCGCAGCTCCTACCCCCAGCCCCGTCCCGAAAGCTGCTTTTGCCGCATGTTCACGGGTCCCGCGGTGCAGCGGGGAGGCGGCCCGCTCCGCGGAGCCCGCGGGGTTCCCGGCGGAGGTGGAGGCTCCAGCCCTGCCGAGACGGGTCCCCGGCCACCCCCGCAGGGTCCCTCTGCTGCCGGCAGACACCGCGAGCTGCGCAGAGGAGCCGCGGAGCGGAAGGGCTGCGCGGAGCAAGCTGCCCGCGCTGGCGAGCGTGTCGCCCGCTGCCCACAGATGGAAAAGAGCTCCCCGAAAGTAACTTCAAGCATCGTCTCCACTGAGGAAATTTTTCCTCCTTCCCCTCTTTCTAATCACCCATTCGCTTTTCCGCGGCTCTCTGCCACAACCCGCGCCGGCAGCAGCAACAAATATAAACTTTTCGCGGCTGCCCCGATCTTTGGAGAGAAAAAGACCCAACAAACATATCCACGCATACACGGTCTAGATTGTTTGGTTGTTTTTTTCGTGCTTTTTCTGCCAATTTGTTGCCAATTTCGCTGCTGCGTGCGAAGTCGGGCTCGGGTGGCCGGACGCGGCGCGTCCCCCCCTCCCGCCGCCCGGCCCTCA
>NW_005054418.1:1148892-1149510 GCF_000277835.1 Geospiza fortis | reverse complement strand
CGCTGTGCCGAGCCCAGCGGCGCGGCCACAGCGGAGAGCGGGGATGTTGGGTTCGTGTGTGCTCTCCCTGGCAGTGCTGGGACCAGAGAAAGAAGGTAGACCCGTCTGGAAACCAAGGCGGGAAAAAGATATTAAAAATGAGAATAAACTCGGCTTGTTCTTCGTCTGTAGAAAGCGGAAAGAGAGCGACTTTTTACGCGGGCCGATAGTCGTCGGACAAAGGGAGCAGTTTTGAACTAAAAGAGGACAGGTTTATATGAGGTGTTAAGGAAGAAATTGTTTACTCTGATGGTGGTGAGGCGCTGGAACAAGTTGCCCAGAGAACTTGTGGGTGCCCTATCCCTGGACATGTTCAAGGCCAGATTGGATGGGGCCCTGAGCAACCTGATCTAGTGGGTGGCATCCCTGCTCTTGACCAGGGGGGGTTGGAACCAAGATGATTTTAAATTTGCTTCTAACCCAAACCATTCTGAGATTCTGTGTTGTGGTGTGAGTGTCAGCACGCAAATCGAGAATTAACAGCTGCACTGGCATTGCGGAGCCTTGGTGAATTAAGCAGCTTGTTCCTGCACAAAATGAAAGTCATGTTTTTGAAGAGATTGTAAGCATTTGATTGGT
>NW_005054418.1:1138234-1148868 GCF_000277835.1 Geospiza fortis | reverse complement strand
AACATGATTTGCTGCTGGCTAAGAACTCAAAGGTCCTCTGCGGCAGAAAATTATGTGTTTTCATTTTATAGTCTCCAGTCACTATTGGCTTGACTATAAGCCTGCCATAGAACTAGATGTGAAATTATCAGAACTCAGGAAGCTTTAGGTAGCGCAAGAACAATTACACATTCATTTAACATGTTGGACTATCAAAAGGATTGCTAACCTCCCCAGCATTACTTACACTCTGTCTGAAACATCTCAAATAGAATTTTACATGTCCATCTTTATCCTGAAAGTGCTCAATGGTCTGAATCTAGGCTACTACTGAAAGCTTGAGTACTGGGACTCTCAAGCACTGTGGAGCTGCCCTTTGCAGAGGTAATGTTTGTGTGGGAGTTGAAACTCACTAAATCACAGGGCCTGAAGACCACCTTAAGTGTCTCCATGCTCCATAGCAAGCACAGTGTGCAGGCATTTCTTCTCAGCTAGGCACTAAAAACATAGAGCACAGCAAAACATTTTCCTTCAGTTAAAAGAAAAATTACTCTTCCCTTTTCCTTTTCCAATTCCATGAGACAAACTCCGTGTCCAATCCAAAGCAAAGAAGCAAAACCCAGTGTAATTGGAATCCCAGTCCAAAACCAACTTAATGCCTGAGTCTTTTGTAAAACTGCATGTTTCAAAAACAAATAATAAGTGAAAGATACAAAACATATTGTCTAGCAACTCTTGGGATGTTCTCGGGTGTTGTGAGGATGAGAGCTGTGGCACAGACTTCATAGCATAGAATAGAATAGAACAGAACAGAACAGAACAGAGCAGAATTGAAACAAAAACTTCCAAGACTGACTTTCTCTGGGACTGTAAACAAATCATATTAATTCCTTTGTCCCATATTCTCCATCCTTGAAATATAAATAGTGCAATAAGGTTTGTCTGAATTAGAACTTTACCCCATTCTTGCTAAAGTAAATGGCAGTGGAATCAGGCTCTGCTTTATTCAGTGAAACTCTTGGAAATATACTAATATTTTAATAACCATTTCATCCCAAAATGACATTAACACAATAATCATATGTGAGCTAAACAGTAAAGCATTATGGTACTAAAAAAAGGTTTGGGTTTATTTATTATTCATTAATCTCTAGGGTTTTGAAACCACTCAGTATGTACCGCCCTTATAAATTGTTTATATCTTTGCCATTCATTTCTAGCACAAATAGAACAGACAATGCAGTGTATACAGTTCAGAGTGAACATGTATAATTCAAGAAAGAAATCAAAACTACTCAAGCCCTTTACTAAATTCTCATCTATATGCACTGTTCTGAACATTGCTTGGTGTTAAAGGTACCCATAAACTCAATCCTGTTTAAGGTAGTTTGACTGGACATGCCTGGCAGATGCTTTTAGTTGACTCACATCTGCTCTAATTTTATTCATTTTAACAGAAGTATTGACTCATTTGGATTTCAGTCAGATTTTGACACTGATTTATGTGGATTTAGAATTCATAGACATTATAATTTTAGTTTTAGTGAATTGGTAGCCTACTCATGAATGAGTCTGAAGTCCCTGCAAAATTCTACTGTTAAGTTTTGGTTTTTGTTTCTCTGACATCACAGTTTCCTCTTATGCTATTTCTTCCTCTTATGCTTTTGGAATTACTGACCTATTCCTACACGATTTTTCATACTATTACAGTCACTGCAGTTCCCTTGGGCCACTGATAGGGTAACTGATGACTTTACTGTTATAGTATTCAGGTTTTCATTATACTTGATGACTTTTGTTTTATTAAAGCACAGGTGTAACAGCAGAATTAAAAGTTTTCTGGAGCATCTGTTACCTCTATCATATTTTATTTTGTTAGGCATCAGAATCATCTGGTAAGTCTTAAGGGCTCCTTAAAGACTAATGTGTCTAATAAATCTCCTGATTAAGAAGTACTCCAGCCTGTTTAAGGAGAAGTACTCCAGCTGTGTGTGGGATATGGAATGAGGGGTGTGAGAGTAACAGCATATAGAAAAGATACCAAACTGGCTCCTTCACTCATTATTTTGGGGGAAGAACCCCTTCCAAAGTTACAGGAAAACATTGAACTGATTTAATTATATTTCTATACTGAGTTATGTTTTCTGGGACAAAGATGTTGACAATTTATGAGCCTAATTCCATTCAACCACATGTAGTTAAACATATCTTTTTAACTTGCATCTTACTGCATAAAATCTGGTTATCACTGTATCCAAGATTCATATTGCAGTTAGTGATTGAGAAGGAGCAAGTGAGAGCATTTCTGTGGGATTCCTGATTTCCTCAAGTATGTCACAAACTGCAAGTCTGAGATCTAGTGACAAGCCCTCTGAGAAGTGTCATAATTATTGATAAATAGATCAGACAGAAAAAGTACCTTATTGGTATGCTAAAAATAGAGTATTTTACTTTATCCTGAATAAAGAACATAGGTATTGATACTCAATTGAAATGCTTTGTTTTTGTGGGCAGAGTTCCAGTGGCAGATGGGAGCCTTCCCAGGTGATTCGTTCAGGACCATCACTTCTGAAAGAGAATATCAAATAGTATCTTTTGTCATGGCTGGCAACTGTGGCCAACTTTTACAAGAGACAGGGATGCAGGGAGGTGTTGCCCCCTCATCTAGCAAAAACCTGTGGTTGTACAGAGAAAGATTGTGGCATGAGATTTCCCCATCAGTGAAATTTAACTGATTCAGACGACAAATTTTTTTAGATTCCAGTCAGTGTGATACTTTGAGATAGGTGCGCTTCAGTGGGGAAACAGTCCCATTTTGCAGTGAAAGCCCTGATGTGAGTATTGATTTCTAGTCACAGGAAATCTAAGAAAGGCACATGACTAACAGACTGCCACTTCACTGAAGATTTTAAACTGCAGGAGATACAGGGCAAGTAAAAGAGATCTTTTTAACTTTTAGCAATATACTCTTTTTATTGTTTTGTTGCTCAGTTAGAAAAATGCCTTACATGCTTCCTGTGCAGGGTGGTGGATTACAGTGTGAAAGACTCTTATGAATATTAGATAGTGACCTTTCTCACAGAAGTACTGAGCATCTGGCGCTTGTACCTTACTGAAAGCTGTGATCATTCTGTGTCACTGTAGATCAGACCTAGCATGATCATTCCATTCTCGGCACAGAGCAGGAGAGGGACCCTGGCACTGCTTTCCCTTGTGTCACTGTAAGGCAGCAGAAACTCTGGGTCCAGCTTGAATAAAGCAACAGTCGAGCTGGAAAGCGGATGACTCTTTGGGGTTTGTACTGCTCAAATCTCCAGTCACCCTTTTAAAGGGCTGGTTCTCGAAAGCTCTTGCAAGGTGAACCTGCAAGGTTCTGCTCAACAGATTTTCATGAACAAAACTCTGCTGCGGTCATGACAACCTTACAAGAAAGTAGCTAAAGTGTGAAAGCAGTTTCTAAACTTTATGAAAGAATACCCCACGAGGCAAGGTGGTGTTTGATAGGAAAGCTGACAAAGGTGGATGAGATTTTCCCGTCTGGTTAGCTTAGTGCCTGTTGGGGACTGCTATGTTGAAGTATCACAAATCAGAGCTGATAAACCGAGGCAGAGAAAAGAGACTTGAGGGAAAATAAAGCCTCATGCAGTCTCTAAGCCAAGTATTTGACACATTTGACCAACTTCTTCCTCAGATTCTTTTGAGGTTTCATAGAAGTACGATTCTTTGGTTATGTTTTGTATATGTCTCCATGCATTTTGTGCTTTTCTTTTTATCTGGAAAAATGTCAATATAGTCCAGCAGTGAGAAAGATATATATATATGTATATATTCAGTATATTTTTAGCCTGATCACAACTTTATTTTCAAAAGAAAATGTAATTTAAAATTTATTAACTAAGTATAGTTTTCTAAAAATATAAGAGGAAGGAAGACTTTAACTCAGATGATATTCCAGCACATCTTTTTACCAGAGTTTTATATACTGTGTTACACAGCATATGAATGTTTGCTTTCACTGACTTCTTGTGTAAGGCTTAAAATAATAATGAAACAACTCTTGTTTAGTAAAAGCCAAAGCACAAGCTGAGCTATAGTACTAATATGACACTCCTAAAAATTATTAATACCATAAGTGTTTCATTACAGTCCTTATCACATTAGTTCAGGGACAGCATCTCAGCTTCTGCCAGCTCACTGTGTACATAATGTCTGCAAGTTATGAGAGTGTCATGAATATATAGATATTCCTTAATTGACTTCTCATTGACGTTAAGCCATGGCTTCAGAGCTGAAGTGGCCACCTTTTAGTGCCAGAAGTCACCTCTGAGGGGAGAACACTGCTCACAGCAGTGGAGGACAATGCACTGAAGAAGCCCTGTTATGCCAGGTTGCCAAGACATCAAGACATGAGTGTAAGACAGTTCTTCTGAGTCAGCTACCAACAGCCTGCAATCCCATTCAGTTTTCTGTGGTGGAAATAGTTAGACAGTGGATATAGTGCAGAGCATTTTTCCTCTGATTGCAGAAGCTCCAATGATATTTTCAGCCTTTCTTTGTTCCTATGAAACAGGCAGTTGTATGTGTATTTTTCCTTGTCAATATGCATATTTCTCCTTGTCAGTATGCATTTTTTCCTGAACTGCTTAGCTCTGCTCTGAAAAACATACCATATGTTGTAGCTTAACCTGAGCTCCTTGGCAATAGGGGATGGACGTTTTCTTCCTTGACAATAAATTGTTACGTGAATTTTCCAAGGGCCAGATTCTGTTGTCTTCCCTCAGTCTATACTCAGGTAAAAATTCTTAATTAGTTGTTAGCTGTAATTCCCTAATGTTAGCTTATTCATTGCTCACCAAAATTCAAAAATAACCCAAAAATTTTTTATTGAATGCAGGATAATTACTATGTGTTCTGGGATTTGGCCCAAACTGCATCTTTTATTTCAACAAGTGGATTGACTAACTCCCAGTGGGATTTAACACATTTTTATGTCTGTGATGAAATGAAGATAGTAAAACCAAACAACTTAATGCCTAAGCTACTTTTTAGATAATAGGAAAATATTCTGGCTTTATGCTTCAGAAATCTTGCAGCTGATAGAAGCTTTATTATTCATGTTGTCATTCTGACCACTCAGGTCCCATACTGAGATAAGAGACAATAATGTTTTCTCTGCAGAGGCCCTGGTTTCCCTTAGCAGAGCTGAACCGAATAGTTGGAGCCAAACCTGTTCTGAGTTTCATCCAAATACGGATTTTCTTGAGTTCGTAAAAGCCTTCAGCCAGATCGAAACCGTACTTCTGTCTTGTTCAAATTTTGTATGTAGTGAAAAGAGAGTATTTATTAGAAAGAGTGGGATTTGCTTGCTCTAACTTTGCTGTCTCAAAATCCGGCATCCGGTCTAGGGCATTTTTTTCCTCCTGAGATATAGACATTTCCAGGATATGTAATTGAAAAGCAGAGGTGTCTAAAACAAGTGAGACAAATTGTTTTCTGCTTCTCTCTCAAATAAAAATTCAGGCTAGAGTGAGAAGCTTTATTATAGATGCTTAAATTTTATCTGTTTAAAAGTAGATTATGGAGAAAGAGAAGGCTGAGTGCACAGGCACAGTAGTTATATTGCAGATGTGACTTTAAACTATACTCTTAAAATAATCAGCTATATTCTTGAGACTACTGTTAAGTCTAAAAAGCCTAAATGTAGGACACCAGCACCTCGCTTCTCACAAATTATCAATCAAGACATATTTACAGATGCTACATCTCACACAATAATTACATCTGACAGAGAAAAAAAACAAGGTGATCTATCCCTAACAGAGTTTCAGAAAGTAAAATTCATTATATACGTTATTATTTTAAGTACTAGCTTTATTCACCAGACATCACTTTTTCTTCATACTTATACAGTGTAGCTCAGATAGTGAAGAAAATTATTTGTAGGAAGTACGTGTTTGAAGTTTTTATCCACAATAAGATGGCATTTTCATTTGACAAATTTGAGATTATATTTCTTCAAGCAGGATTGAAATATGGAATGTTTGGCAGCTTCCCTATTCCTAGTTCTGCACACGTCTGTGACTCCATGTAAAAACCATTTGGTTCAAGAAATCAAAAACTCAGCAAGAAGTTCAATAAAAGTCAAAAGGAATTTCCTTCAGCATAGAATAAAATTATCTTGTGTTTTACTTCTTCATACACTTTCTTCAGGGAAAAAAAAAGAATTTGTTTTGCTGAAAAATGAAAGTGCATAATTTGTGGGAAAATGTGCAGTCTCTATGCAAGGGTAAAACCTTTTTCTCTTTATTTATGGTAATATGGGATTGTGAAGGAAACACCAATTCATGCAAATTTCTATTTCAAATTTTATTGTAGTAATATACTGTCTAATGTTAGTGTCAACAACATAACCAGCATGTTAGTGTTTCCCTATTCCTTAGGGATATAAAAAGCTCAATTTCAATTGTCTACCCAATGAACAAGAGCATAGAATTCTTAGCTGGAATAGCTTTTACATGGGAGATTGCTTTTCTGGTACATCTTTTCAAAAACTGATATGTGCATAAATAGAACACCTATGTATAGAATATGGATTGTAAGTAAATTGACTGAGAAGATCTTAAAGCAGAGAAAAAAATAACAATCCAAGGAATCCGACAGTAATGGGAACTGAATACATCCTGATTTGAATTGTGTGCATTGTGATGCAAAGACAGAAAAATTAAAATGTCTCTGCTGCATTATCTGCATGTTATTCAAGGCATTTGTTTACATAGGGTCATTGAAAATAAAATATTTTTCCTGAATTAATCCTTCATTTGATAGTAAGTGATTCATATACCTTTTTAAAATATTAAGCAGTGCAGGAGGAGATACTTGCAAAGTGAACTATTGAAAAGAAACATTTTTTCCCTCTATCCAATATTAAATCATGTCTTGTTCTGATCAGTCTGAAATTTTAAGGTATATGTATACTCTTTTAATGAGTGAAAGTAGGAAGATCAGCTTCTGAAAAAACCTGGTCACCACTGTGTTAAATACAAATTCTTTAATGTTGAAACCATTTTGTAGATGTATTAAGACCCTTAAGTGTCAAAATGTCTGATATGTATGCTATATATATCCAGCATATATGTTACTAATTTTTAGTGAGCAAATTTCCTCCTCAGACCTGGATTGCCATGCTTGACCTTCTGCAACAGTAACATCCATCCCTCACCTTTTAGCACAACCTGATACTAGTTTTTGTAAATGTACACACAGTTGTTTCCATATAAAATAATGTAATGAATATTGATTTTTTTGGGTTTTTTTTAAAGACATAAAATTATCTTTGTTTTTACTTCACAGTGGTCTATTGATTTGTATTTAGCTATTAGACATTCATCCATTACTTTATTGTTTTATGATTATAGCTTTGTTGTCACCAAAAGCATAAGCAGATTAAAACCTGACCTGTCTGATGTAGACTGATGACTGATATTTGTGTGTGTGTGTTTGTGTGTGTGTGTGTGTCTTGGAAAATGGAACATAAAAAAAAATTGAAAATGTTCTATTGAGTGTTGCTAGTTCCACTGCAGGTCAATCATTACTATGGGTCAATGGAAATAATAATAGTTATTACAGGTCACTGAACTTTGTAACATCAGTGGCTTTGTACTGTTCAGAAGCTATTTTTAGAATTTATAAAAGGAGTTCAAGTTCATGAACTTTTTTCTTCAGTAATTTTTACCCATTGCAAGTTTCAAGGTTGTTGTCATTTTAAAGTGAAAGCTACAGGGAGAACCCTACAGCATCAAGACCTCCCACCAACTTAGAATGGATGCTTTTTCTCCCTTTAATGCACTTGAGAAGAAGTTCATGCTATAGGGTAGGGCTCAAAAACAGCTTGTTAATTGATCAGGAAGTCAAAATTATCATAGTCTCTGTGAAGTATCCAAAGCTCCCTTGAGAGAAATATCACACAATTTTACTCACCAAATGTGTCTTACAACTGCCTTTGTTTGCTTAAAGCCACAGATTGCCATGACTGGACATTGAAGTATCCAAAGAGCCTTTGATTCAGCAAGGAGGCCTCAAATTTACCTGAGGGATCAAGGAATAAGAAATATCTTTATTTTTTTAAGACTCCAGTAATGGCAGATGAGCTGCCAATCCATTTTTGTAAAATAGGCTGATGTTAGAACTTTACTGAGGATATGCTTTCAGGACTTTCTTCTGAGACAGTGACTTAAACCAAAAGAAATTTCATAGGAGTGTAATGAGGATGATGAGGCAGAGTGCCAAGGAGTTAGAAAAGCCTTAACTGTTATTAATTAGTTATATTTGGCTGTTTCCACATTATATGTAGAATTTAGGTGGAATTATGTAGAATTTTGCTTCTCAGTGCGCTTGTCAGATTAGATTCCTTTCTGAGTTTCCTGACTTTTTACTGGTAGACCACATATTCTTCACACATGGTCTGGGCAGACACCTAATTATTACATTTCTTGATCAAGACCTAAGCAACTTTGGCGAATTTATGCTGTCTAGATGCCAGGTGTCTACCAAAACTGCTCTATCTTTCCCCTCCTCAGCTGGACAAGGGAAAATGGATGCAACAAAAGGTTTGTGCATCAAGATGAAGACAGGCAGAGGTCACTCACCAATTCCCATTGTATGCTAAACAGATTCAACCTGGGGAAAATTAATTTAATATATTACCAATCAATTCAGACTAAGATAATGAAAAATAAAAGCTTAATGTTAAAACATCTTCCCCCACCCCTTTCTTCTTCCTGGGTTCAACTTCACTCCTGAATTGTCTACCTGTTCCGCTCCAGCAGCCCAGAGCATGGAAAATGGGAGCTGCAGTCAGTTCATCATGTGTTCTCTCTGCCACGCCTTCCTTCTTAGTAGGAGGACTCCTCACACCCTTCCTCTGCTCCATCATGGGGACCCTTCCAGAGGAAACAGTTCTCCATGAACTTCTTCAGTGTGACTCCCTCTCACAGGCTGCATGAACTGCTCCAGAGTGGGTCCCTTCCATGGGCGGCAGGGTCACAGCCTGGCTCACCATGGTCTGCACTGTGGGTTGCAGGAGAATCTCTGCTCCAGAGCCTGTAGAACCTCCTCCCCTTTCTGCAACAGCCTTGGTTTCTTCAGAGCTGTTTCTCCTGCACATTCTCACTCTTTTCTATTGGCTGAAGTTGCTGTTGGGCAGGTTTTTCCCCTTCTTGTTAAATCTGTTATCCCAGAGGTACTATACCATCACCCATGGCCAGCAGTGGGTCCATCTTGGAGCTGGCATTGTCTCTGCTGCACATGGAGGAAGCTTCTGGTAGCTTTTAGTGGAAGTTACTGCTGTAGATGCCACTGCCAAAATCTTGCCATGAAAACCCAACACAGCACCTCACGTGGCTGTGCATTTAGTCTCAGAGCTGGGTGTTATTGGGTTCCCAGGAGGTTCAGTGGGTGAACTTAGCACTGCACCCTAAAATCAACATGTTGGCTCTGATTTGAACTACTGGAACCAAAAAGATAGCTCTGATGTTGCTGGGGCTAACTAATATAAAGTTGGTGCTACATGATGGGGAATAGGACTTTGATTGTTCCCTTGTCTTTCTGTATTTATCAGCGCAGATGGAGGCACTCAGTTCACTTCCTCTTCAAAAGACTGGGCATGTGGGAGGAGGAATGGTTCTAAGCTGACTCAAAGCAGCATGTGTGCTATTCCACAGACCTCCATATACAGAGATGGAAACTTCATATGTTGGGAAACAGGCAGAGAAACTTCCCTCATTAAAAGCAAGAGGAGGCCAATTAACTTCAACTAAAAAGGCTGCCATCTTTGCCAGTATTCCATGCTGTGTTACAAAGTACTCTGGCTCTATCTAGAAAGCTTCAGGAGAAAGAATGGGGTTTGGTATCAAGTGAGCTAACGAATTTGCTATAGTTTTAAAATGCCTGATCTGAAAAGAGCCACCTTAATGTCCTCCTGTAGTATGAGTTGGCTGAAGCTGATCAGCTTCAATATTACCTCATCCATAAAGACAATTGCCAGTATGAAGTAAACACCATAAGTAAAACAGGAGTCAAGCAGAGAAAGACAGGCACTAAAAAATATCTTTAAATTACTAATTTCTGACCTTTGGTACACTTAAACAAAAAATAAAAAAAATCAGAAATCCAAAGCCTGCAAATTCTTCATCTTTCTCAAGCTGTTATCTTGCTTTCTGAAGAGATAGCACCTTCCCTTGGACTCCTGCTGCTTCATTTAATCTTTTGTAATTTAAATATAACTTCATTGTGTTTGGAAATAGTATTTGTTAGGGAGAAAGTTAAAGTAATTCCTTCACAGGGATAATAGAAAAAACCCAAAACAAAGCAACTGCACAAAAACAGGATTATTTTTGATCACAGTATGTGATGTCAGAAGAGGCAGAGTAGACATTAGAAATTGTCTGACTGAGGAATGTGCCATATTGTTACATGCATAATTCATTTTCCAGATAATGTAAAGCCTCATATAGAATGTTTCTTGAAAATAAATATGAAGATAAACAACATATTTATCTGTTCCACTCATGCTGTACAGCAGAAGGAGAAATCTATTCTTCTTTGCACTGAGGGAAAGGATTCTGGTGGATAAACTTATACTACCTGCATACACTAGT
>NW_005054418.1:1135757-1138184 GCF_000277835.1 Geospiza fortis | reverse complement strand
AGAGAAAGATCGTGACTTCTTACAATACTGGTGTGTTTATTTATAGGCATCCAAGACAAAAATAGCTTTGGAGGTTATGATTCAAAAACGGTTTGCCTGCTTGCACTTTACTCAGACAGCTTGGAGCAGAGGATCTATCAATTTAAAAAAAAATCTCTAAGTTAAAGTGATC
Organism: Geospiza fortis; assembly: GCF_000277835.1. Classification (NCBI taxonomy): domain Eukaryota; kingdom Metazoa; phylum Chordata; class Aves; order Passeriformes; family Thraupidae; genus Geospiza; species Geospiza fortis. Next base: position 1,138,012 of record NW_005054418.1, on the reverse strand, counting down.
ATATCTGTGATGGCTCTAATGTAATAATACATTACATTTACATTTTTCATGTGTCTCTAGGGTTCACCTTATTTTGCCTAAAAAAGGTTACAGAAATTGTTCACATGATTCCTGACCTCAGTTTTCACTTGTAAAAAAATCGAACAAATATGATTTATATTTATATAACAAGACTGTTCTATGATTCATTCAGTTTCTTAAAGTAAAAATAATTTTAATATCCACTGTATTTTTGTCAGTCCTTATCTGAAAATGCTTATAATTTTTCTTACATTTGTATTCTGCATGTTCATAAAAATCAGTAAATTTAATGTCTCAAATATCAGTGTAAACCATAGCAGAAATTCCAACAAATGAGTTAATTTTAAATCTTTTTACTGACATGCAACATGTGTTTGACAGTGTACTTAATGAGATGATGAGTCAATGGCTAAGTACTGATATTTTCACTCACCTAGCATCGTATTGTTTTTTGATTGCATTCCACATATGCTTTCTTATGGTATTTGTGTAGTGGGTGTAAGGCAGGTAAAAGGCTAAGAGCTTGATAGGTTAAAGAAAGATACACAGTTTTTAATATTTATAAAGACAATTAATAATATACTACTGTTTGCAGCATCTTTATGCTGGAAGAGCTTTAGTGCATGAATTATTCCAACAGTGATATTTTATTCTGCTTTAAGTAATGGGAAACTGTGGCACAGCATTGTTCTGAGATTTTACCAAGATGTTTAAGGGGTAGGATTCCACTCTCAGAACTTTTGGACTCTCTCAGTCCATAAGTTCTGAAGTATGATCCATTTGACCCTTAGGAACCATCTAGAAACAGACCTACACATTTGTATCTCTGGTTCTGTATCTCTGGTTCTGTATCTCTGGTCTGTATCTCTGGTTTGACCATAAAGATGATTTGCCCAACTCTAAGCATTTGTGGTAATGTGGTATTGGTGTCTGGAAACAAATTAGAAGGCAAATCTTTTCATTATCAATCAGTATATTTTTCTCCACCCTTTCTTTTTGTGAGCTGTGCTTCTTCCCCTGACTTTGCATGTGTTTCTTCTAAGTGATGAATCCATGGCTGTACACTGTTATAAAGGGATTATATTCATTATCCTCACTCTGGCTTATCAGGTTACCATACTCATGATTATTCATTGCAATTTTGGCTTGGTATTTTTGCACCTGTTTAGTCTTCCTTTAGACACATTATGACAGCAGCGGATTTCAATGGTAGAGAACAGCTTGTTCAAAATGAAAAATTATTTATTCAAGATGCTGCAGCAGAAACCAAAACGCAAGTAATAACCTCCCTTACCTAAAGCCTGAAATCTACTCAAAGATGTGACAATTTACACATAATCAAAGTTCTTCTCTCTTCACCTCCTTCACTTTGCATTTGGGCTGATACAGAGTCTTGACATCTCCATTTGCCCTTTAAACAATATTGCCTATGACTTATCTCCCAGCTATTTTCAAACTCTGCAAAATGTTTCACATGAAAAAACATGGAGGTTTCAAGAAAAGAACACTATTTCCAAATAGGTCCCTGTGAGTTTAGTCAAGTTCATGAGTCCATAAGTGATAAGAGAATTGATGCCAGTGCCACCCATTTGAGGACTGAGGATTCAGTGTCATAACTAGCAATGCACTGACTATTAAATCAGAACATATATATACATAAAATTACTTTTCTTCCTCAGCATTAAAGCTGAGTTAAAAGAATGAGCTACTGTCCCATGATGCCGCTTTTCTCTTAATTAAAGTTATTTGTTTGTTATTTTCATTAGTAGTCTTCTACATGCACTTTGGGGACTGTTTGTGACAAGAAGACCATGAAAACTTCATAATTACTTTGGAGAAAACACTTATAACTCCCTCAGCTACCTCTGTAAAATACCTAATTTTAACATGTGCTAAAATACTGAACTCAAGTGTGTAGGTAAGCTTTTAAAAAACACAAAGAATTTCTCAGAATTGCTTTTTATTGAACCATGCTAAGGGATAAATATGTCAAATATGAAGCCAGATATATGTGATAGTTTACATGTTTAAATATACAGAAACAGGACTTTGAAGTTTGATTTCTACCAATATTCAGTGCTCCAGACATTCCTTCTACCAATGCTCTCAGAAAGGAAGAGCAAGAATAAAGGTAAGGATGTCATTCCAATTTACTACAGCTAACAATATTTGGTTATAGTAGCATAGATTTAGTTTGAAACAGTATTTTATTTCTTTTTTCTTTTCCCAAATGT
>NW_005054418.1:1127579-1135715 GCF_000277835.1 Geospiza fortis | reverse complement strand
CCTCTTTTACATTTCTAATTTTTGTATAATGTTTTAAAAAGGTCCAGAAATGCATTGCATAATGTTACCCTCATAAATCTTCAGCATAATATCTCAGTTTATACTGCAGAATGATCCCAGCTGTGGAAAAGTAGTTTGGATTTACAGATTTTTCTTGCTGTAGTATTGGCTATTGTGATGAATATAGTGATAAACTCTCTCACTGAACTCTTCTTCTGGCTAAATATCAATTGAAAGTTTGCTCTAATCCACGTAGAGGCGAAGGCTCTTTCCTGAGCACATTCTGCACATATCAAGTTATACCAGAGAGGCATCTATGGGGTGCAAATATTCCTCTTCAGTGAGATGAACTGACACCATGCTTATTTTTCATTATAGGGTATATGGGCGATATTTAATAATCATGCAGACATAAATGTTATTTAAATTAGTAGCAGTTACTTTTGATGTCAGGGGTGGTTTTGCTATCTTGTCTATTTGCCTTTTATTTTTCTGTTTCTTTTAGTTCCTTTTCTTTCTGCTTTTTGTTTCTTTATTATCTATTCTATAATTTTTCCCCTCCTTTTTTTCTGCTTGTCATTTAAGGATACTGATTTTTACTGTACCAGTTCGTAACAAGAATAATGTTTTACATTAATATACTTTGATTCTTCAACAGGATACCCATATATTTCTATTTTTCCTTCTCCTAAATATGGTTATTTTGAATTTCAGCCTTTTTTCAGGTTACTTATAGAAAATTTCACACTCTTGTTCTTGTATTTTTATTCTTTGCTTCTTAAAGATTGTTTTGGCTGGTGTTGTGGTTTAACTGCAACCAGCTATCAAGCCCAATACAGCCACTTGCTCACTGCCCCACCAGCAGAACTGGAGAGAGAATCATAAGTGCAAAAGCTGGAAAAATCATGGTTTGAGATGAAGACGGTTTAATAAGAAAGCCAAAAGCAGCATACACAAGTAAAATAAAACAAGGAATTGGTTCAGTTCTTCCCATGGGCCGGCAGGTGTTCAGCCATCTCCAGGAGAGCAGTCACCATCTCACGTAATGGTGACTTGGAAAGACAGCAGCTATTACTCCAAATGTTCCCCTCTTCTTCCTTTGGTCAGTTTGGGTCACCTGTCCTGGCTTTGTTCCCTCTCAACCTTCCAGGCTCCCCCAACTTCCTTGCCAGCAGGAAAAGCGGAAAAGGCCTTGGGTCTGGACAAGCCCTGCTCAGGAACAACAAAAACATCTTTATATTATCAGCCTCATATTTAGCAGAAATCTCCACACCAGCCACTGTGTAGAAAGGCAATTCTACCCTGGCCAAAACCAGTACAGATAGTCATTCTAGTTCATATTATTCTCCTGTCCTGAAAAGTTTTTTAATTAATTTTTGCTAAGAATTATATATTTTTTTTTTAATGTCAGAGTCAGTTTAACTAAGGCAGTGATAAAACATATTAATATTTATGTATATTTTGGGAATAAAAATAATTGTCTACAGCTTTTGTTTACTTTGATTTCATTATTTTCTGAAAGTATTTTTACTTAAGCTGTAGTTTTAGTTATTATTAGCATTTGCTGCAGCAACAACTCTTTTTTATCCTTTGGGAGTTTTCTCCATCCATTTGCAGCATCAACACTTCAGATGGGAGAGATCTGCATGCAGATAATACTGAAAATTTTGCCTTCCATGGTAGATGCTACTTGCAAAGCCATGTTCAATAGTGAACAGTATCATATATAATTTACTGAATCCTTCAGGACTCCAGGTACTTTTAACTGGATCACTGAATAGAAAATTCCAGTGCATGTAATACTTCGATTTTTGTGGCCATTACAGCTCATAATAATAGTTATGAATACCATATGAGTTGTAACAACCCTGTTTGATAAAGATACATGAGTTAGAAAAAATGTGATTGCTGGGTATATTTGCGAACAAAGTTTTGTTGTATTTAAACATTTGGTTTTACAAAATGGTTTCTCTTACTTGATTAATTTCCAATAGCAGGTAATTTGTTGAGAGTTCTGTGTTGTCCTGTATTTTTCATTTTCCAGTATCTTTCTTATTTGCAGAACCCAATCTTTATCATAGTATCAGAGTAACTTAATAATAATTACCTTTGTTCTTTTTTCTTTCAGTGACAAGGGGCTTGTCTTTATGTATCTCTTCCATTCCAATGTACTGCAATGTGGACTGTTTCCTGCAGTTCACATTAAATAACTCTTGATCACAGGCAATCAAAGGCAGCTTCTCATTTTGCCCTGGAGAACTCATGATTTATAGGCTGATGACTCTTCTCTTAGGCAAAAGCTGAATTTCAGTCATCTACGTTATTTCAATTTACTTTAAATATATAATACATTATCTTTATTCAATGATTTTCATGTCTGCTTTCCTTCTCAAAGAAAAATGCAGTGTTGACAATATAGGACTGGATTAGTGTTGAGTGCCATGGTACCCTTGAAAATATGTGGTTCATGCATTTCACGACCAGGTGAGTTCTACAGCTTGACCTCTGAGCTGTCTAGGCTTTGAAAGCTTTTTAGGGGTTCCAGTTGCATTATCAAGTGAGAAGTGCTAGGAAAATACTTACATTATCCCTAGAATAATTGCACAATTCAATGTCTATTTAAAAAGTACCTAGCTTTTTGCACTCTCAAAAGACAATTTTTCATTCATCCTTGGCCTCCTTTCTGCCCTTTTCTTTCAGAATGTTGCAAGGGATTAATATATTTATTTCTAAGTTAGTCTTTTACTTTTCCACCTAGTTTAAAATCTAGTATTGAGACAGAAGAGATATTTGAGGAAGATCAGTCCCATTACACCTTTTCACCCATTTCCTGCTTTATGCAATTGAGATACGGACTTAAAATGTTATTTGATATTAAGATATTTTCTGTTTCTCCTCTGAAAGCTTACCCTCACTGGACAGGATAATGAAGGAGAGAAAGGAGAAGCAGGGGAAAAACGGAGGAAATTTTTTCATTTTTTTCTGAAAATGAAACTATGGGATAGAATAAATAATTATAAACTTCATGCTTGATCAACTCAAAGCCCAAACCATGAGATTGTACATAATTTTCTGTTTGATGACTGTTTGATTAGATCATCATTTAGCTCAGTGTTATGCTAAATACATATTGCCTTCTGGTTGCAGTAGTACACAAATTCCTAGAAGCAGGAGGAGAAATTTAATGTATATATCCTCTTTTTCAGGCAAGTAGTCAAACCCTTGATTCTTTTATACAAGGATGTTTTCCTTCTATCTATTTTTCATCTGCAGGTACTAATCTTGCAGAGTACCAGACCAGGTGGACCAGCAACAGAGAATGAGGCACTCTTAGCTTGCAAAGCTTACATGTGAGATTTCAGTCAGGGGGGGAATTGCCTTTGCTTTGCTTTTCCTAGTCCTTGGACACTTTGTGATTGTGACAAATATGCCTTACTCTGCTTCAAAAATTAGTAAATATTGCAGGAAATAGAGTAAAGGAGGAGGATGCTTAATCTCTTTGCAGTATTAGCCCTTTCTCTAATTTTCTTTTTTAGAAGTTACTTTAGAAGCTACTTTTCACATTTTCCTTGAAGCGGTGGACTACAGTCTACTGAATGTATCTTCATCTAACATTTTTCTATGAAGTTGCAAAAGCAAATGTTTTGGGTAATTTTCTTGATATACAAGCCTGTCTTCTGGTTTTCCAGAAAACTGTATCATACCTGAAGCAATATGTATAATTACATAAATGAAACTACAGTTAAAATCTAAAGTACTTGCAAGCCATAAAGAAGCTTTGATTCTTTAATGTGCACCTACTTTTGCTGTTGTAACATAGTGTTTTTAAACCTTAGAGTAAGATGACAGATAGTTCCTGTGAAAAGCAGTGTAAAAATATGTTAAACTGTATTTTTCTTTGATCCAAGATTGGTGGTATCCTGGGCTGCATTTTGAAAATCATTGCCAGCAGGTTGAGGGTGCCTCTCTACTCAGCCCTGGTGAGGCCACATCTTGAGTGCTGTGTCCACTTCTGGACTCCTCAGTACAGGAGAGACATGGAGCTCCTGGAACAAGTACAGTAGAGGGCTACAGAGATGATTAAGGGATTGGAGCATTTCTCTTCTATGAGCATTCTCTTTATTGACTAATGAACATTTAAATGATTCAGTCATTTGTAGGATGAAAAAGCGGATGTTGTCTTGTCGTGAAAATGGCATAAATTCTGTGGGGAACAAAAAGAATGTTTTCTGGTCTTTATTGTCTTAAATAAAATAGCACATTTAGTTTAGTTTAGACTTCTCTAGGGACTGCATGCTTTTTACTGGAGACAGTAGCTGAGTAAGTTTGGAGGACTATGTCACATGTAGCTTTCACCAAAAAATTTGCCTGAATACAAGAGAAGAAATTTATTAGGAGGCCCACTTTATAGACCTTGTAAACAGTGCAATTTATATGAAAACAAAAGTAGCTCTCAAAATCAATAGTGATCGTTGTCAACAACATCATCACGATGTGCAATTCTGTAGCCTCTTTTAAATGAGATCACAAAGAATTTTACAAATAATTGCAATTACACTTCACCAACTCCCTGTATAAAAATGTGCACTTTACCAGTCCCATACATTTTTCTTTTAAATTTGTGATATTTACTTTTAGAATTTTAAAACATTTTATGTCATAAGAAAAACACAAGCAGAATATTTGAATATAAAGGTTAAAGAATCAGTATTCTAAATCTGCAGAGGACAGGCATTTATTGCTGAACAACACAACTTCTAACTAACTTGCTAATAATATTTTCAAAAGTGTTCTATTAATATAGGACACAGGTGCATTTTCAGAAGTGAAAATTAGGTTGGTATTACACTATATTCACATACATTTACACCTCTATTCACTTAGAAATCACACTAACCAATAAGCCACAATACAGAATATTTTAATAGCTTCAAAAATATGGCCCTTTGGAACCTCAGACTAATTACAATTCAGTTCAAACTGGGCTTTTAATTATCTAAGTTACTTTTGAAAATTTAATCTCTAATTCATTAATGCCCAGATGCTTACAATTATGAAGGCTTTTAAATCCCTCTTAAGTGCTAGCTAAGAGCCCAGATACCTTTCAGACTCTGATGTTCAGTATTTCGGCCAATGTGACTTTGGAAATACTTGTGTCTAAATTGGAGACAATTTTGCAATGCATGACCCTTACAGAGGTATTTTATTCATTATTGGCTGCATTGTGTGAAAATGTACTCCACATCAATATATATCCATGAGATATTTTCAAGGAGAAAAGTGAAAGGCATATCCTACACCAGCATTTTTCCCCATTCTAAAAATATCTAGACCTGCTTCAGGCCTCTTGATTGTGTGGAAAACCCTACTATGTCTTCTAGATTTAGAAAAATATGAGATTGAGAGCCATTGTGTATTTAATCATACATGCAAAGAGTTAATTGGAACCATCTGTTTCTTCAGGACAGAGTTGAGTCTTGTGAATCACCTAGTAGGAATCTCTTTTTCCCTGTTGACTTTCCTGAAGCAACTTTTAACATAGTGTCAGACACAGGAAGAGAGTCCTATTTTTATATTTACATCAGCTGTTTTGAGGCAGTCAAGAGCTAAAACAGTTGCAGCAATGTTTGGAAGAGGAAAACATGACAAGGAAAGGATCAGAAAACATATGGGATTTGTTTGGACGTTTAGAACTGCATGACTTTCAGCATCAACATTTTGTGCAAAGACGGCTAATTCTGCACAACTTCCAACATCATTGTTCTATGCACCAGCACAAACAAGAAAAGTTTTCTTTGTTTCTAAATAAAGAGATGAAAGTTACTTTTATACTTAGATCGCTTCACATGGTGCATAACACAGCAGGAACAGGCATGTGCTTTTCACTCATGCAGTCTTATATATCTAATATATCTGTTATATATTGTGTGATTGCTGTTGAAGTAAAAAAATCCGCTCCTGTAAACAGTGTGGCTGATGCAAATGGTATCAGTGAATACTTGCCTTGCATTTTGCAGGAAATTCTGAGCCTAGCTTCCAGTATTCTGTGGCAGTGCTGGAATGATTGATAGTGTGCAGGCATATGCATATGTATATGTATATTTTCATATTCATGTAATCAGGATTTTTTGGTGGTTATTTGCTCCTGACTTGTATTTATAGTTTTTATTCTTATTAACAAATTTTGTGATAGTAACATGTTGATTTGTATTAAAAGTGGAATTTTTGTTCTTTTATATTTCCAGAAATAAACAGACTTTCTTCCTCTGCAAGTGAAAGCTTATCATAGTCTAAGGAGAAACCTATATATTTTTGTATAGATAATAGGCCATCTCTATCAGTATCCAAGAAATGTAATCACTGAAGTTCATACTCTAAGGCAAATGGTATACAACAATGTTAAATGAGGGTGCTGCCTGAAGACAAGAGTTCTGGAGCTGTCTTCAAAGCTTGTACTGCTCATGTAGATCTTAATTCAAAACTTTAACATACTGCATATGGTGGGGCTGAAGCAATTCACAGCAACAGCAGGAGGTGTTAATGACAACTTCTATGTGTGATGTTTCAGCGTATTTCAGGACATAGAAGATAATTGATGCTTTGGGATCTCACGTATGTGTGAGAAAATTGAGCTAATTATTCTTTGTAGCCTGAGATTTAATTCTTCCAGGCAGGAGAATTCATGCAGCTTTGATTATGACTTTAAAAAAGAGATAATTGATTAAGAGATATATTTTTTCTATTTCGTCAAATAGAAAGAAGAAAGATATGTAGCACTTGACTCCCAGAAAGTAAAGAAAGAGTAACTAACAAATCAGACCCAAAAGTAAATATTTCAATTGGTTTCACAGATGTGATTAAGATAATTCCAAAAAGCCTACAAAATCCCCTGATATTGCTAACAGCAATAAAAACAAAATCAGTGGAAGAGACACTATTTAGTGGTGACAATAAATATCCTATCTGTTTTTCACTCACCCAGTAAACCAAATTTGGAGTTTATTTGTGAGGGGAGAAAAAAAAGAAAAAGGAAATGTCTGTTTCTGAATTTATTTAATGTCAGATATGCTCCTTTTCCAAGCTTACTGTTGGTTGTATTAGCTCCAATATTTTTTCACCTTGAGAACAGAGAATATATAGGATAGTCTAGTGAATTTCTTTTATCTGAGCCATTGTTTCCCAGATGAAAACAACAAGCAAGACAACATGTATTCATAATATAAAACTCTATTCTGAACAGCAGGCATGGTTCTGGCTTGTCTGGAAAGAATGCACATCATGAGGGAAGGTATGGCTAGGGAATGGGAACATACCAGGTCATTTAGGTTTGGGGTCTTTGTGTGCTAGCAAAGTGATTCTTCAAGAAGAAAGGTTTGGGAGACACCTAAGGGACTCTTGACTCCAATTCCCAGACACCACAAATTTTATATATTTATATATATTTATATATATTTTTATATATTTATATATATTTTTATATATTATATCATATATTTATATTTATATATTGTTTTATATACTGTAAGAAGTTATGCCCCTTACATTAGGCTTTTTTATTTTTTCCCCCAAATGTTTACGGGATTAATAAATTTTGCAACTATCAGTCTATCAACTATGAACTGACAGTGATAAGGAAGGGGTTTCACTGGGAGTGAAAAACGTTTTCTACTATAAAATTCAGTTGAAATGGACAGATGACATTAGGCTGATAACCCTTTCTCCATTCTGCCATCATTTAGTTTAAAAAAAACCCAACCCAAATCATTGTTGTTTTTTTAGTGACAAGGACATTGCTAAATATATGTCTGTTGTTCTTTTAAAACAGCATCCAAGTTCACAGGAAAACATTGGAAGTATTTTTTTTACCTTAGAGACACCACCTTCTAAAGAGGACAGCAGGTAATTTCTAGACCCAGACTCCTCTTTCCTAAGTTAGTTACCTAAAGTGCATTTACATAGATTTTCAAAAGAATTGCTTGCCTTTTTGCTACAGCTCACTTCCCACAGGCCAAATGTAAAATTATTCTTTACGCTTGAGGGACTATGTTTGGATGAGCTGATGGTCTGCCCGAGTGTTGCCTTTTAACTTGCCTAGCCTGGGTGGATAGCTGTGGGCCGATAAAATGATCTCATTTC
>NW_005054418.1:1079523-1127569 GCF_000277835.1 Geospiza fortis | reverse complement strand
TTTTGCCATCTCCTTTACCTTTTCTGTGTACAATGTTCTGTTCACTCCTGCCTGTACTTGAGTAGAATCCCCTTCCTCACATTTATTTTAAGGAGAAAAGTAATATGTTTAACATCAGGTGCTGCAAATGAGCATCTGGCAGTCAATAATATTTTTCCTGGAAAATCAGGCCAGAAAGGAGACCATGTGTTAAGAGCCTTCCTAACCATGATTCATAGCTTCATAGGAAGGCTGCTTCTTGCTTCATATAGACTCCTGAAGACTCAGTAGTCAGACTAAATTGTGAACTTTGTGCTCTGGGAGTGTCACAGGTATGCAAGCATGCCCAATAACTGAAAATACTTTCTGATATGTGATATAGAAAAGATTTGAAAAGGCCAGCGCCTTTAATTGTGGGGTACAGTTCATGTATATAGATCCTTACACTGTCTACTCTTCACTCTATTCAGAAACAGCCCAAGAGAGAGAGTACAAGGCCCAAGAAACCCACCTGAAATCTCATCACAATATCCTAACCAATATCCTTAATTTATTAAAATTTGCCCTTTTAAAATCAAACCCCTTCCTCCCAGACCAACTAGTAGCAAAATAAAATAGATACAATTATATCCACACAATGCAGTTAGAAAATCTACTGCAGTGACATTTTTCAGGCTTGAGGAAGTCTCCAAGCAGCAGTCATCTGCAGTGCCAGTATGATTGCACTGTCTCTATAGAAAAGGTACTGGTAATATCTATTTCTTCCTCTCACAGGATCCTCAGATTTTTTTCACACTAGCTCCTTGTTGCTATCTAAGTTTCAAATTTTTCCTTATGGTGTAATTTGATTTTTCTTTACTCTGAAGTAGGGAATGGATTATTTGTTTCTTCTTTTATATCTTCTTCTTTTTTCCTCATGGCTATAATATCTGTCATGACTATAGAAAATTAAATTAAAGTAAACACAGTATTTAGACTTTTTTTAGAATCTAAAGGAGAATTAATGTGATGAAAGATAGATTACATGAACTTCCTTAGACAATGATAGTAAGGCTTTGAATTTGACTCAGGGTTCTGTGGAAGAAGAGAACTGAGTAGAAGACTCCTGTGATTATTTGCCATACACAACACTGATAATGAAGAAAACCATTTCACTCTGTTATGGTGAGAGACCCATGTTAGTTCTGAAGCCCATTCATGCAGCATTGGGGTCATTAAAGCATGAATCATCAACTGAAATGATGGAACAAAATCTTCTGGACAGCCATCGGGGTAATTTTTGCATTTGATTAGCTACTAGCTGAGAGAAATTTGGGAAAAATGGCAAAAATGCAAATATTTTTGGTTAATTAAATAATATTTATGAGATTTTTTTTTGTCAGAAAATGCTTTTTGTAATCAGTAGGACTTAGTGAATAAATCCATCTCTTTCCTGGACTGTGCTTGTCTCAAATTATTTCATTTAATGATTTTGTCTGGGCAACCATGCTGTGACTCATATATTCCTATACCAATATATTAACCCTTTCCAATGATTTTCTCTATTCTTACATTATTCTTTTACCATATTTTCTTCTTAAGAAAATAATTTAACAAAAAATTATTAGTGTATGTTCTATGTACAAATTAAATATTATTAAAGATCTTGTAAGATCACTTGTGAAACACATATATCAATGAAAAATTTTTGCACTGCTGTAAGGATTCATGAAGTATCTTGTTGGACACAGTGTTTTCAGAGAATAATTGAAACTATATTAGATCACATCAAGCCAATATTAGTAGAATTTAACAAACTAATTGAAAGAACATTTGGACTGATGAAACTGGATAATTACCAGTTGGCACTTATTCTCAAATATTGGCTGAAGTTTAAAAAAGACTTGTCCATCCCAAAACAACCACTTTGCAGGGTCTCATTAGGTGACTTTAATTGTTAATTTTTTTGCCTTAGGAAAAATACAGTTTGTTACATTAAAGTAAAAAAGAACAAAGGAGTTCTGAATTTTTTGTTTTGAAGTGAGAAAATGCCTTTCAGTGCTGCTGCAGCAGAATATTTTTACTAAGATTCTGGAATTTTGGTTTCAGGCAGGTATTCACCTAACAGCTTGTTATAGCTCACAGAGGATTGTCCCACCAGGTCTCTGTGGGTCTTTAAAACAAAACTGAAAGACTCATTAGCAAAGGACATGCTTTTGGTTTTCTGGCATATCTGACAAGAAAGATGTGTATAAACATCCACCTTTTCAAAACGATAGGCATTTTATTTCCAGTGATATATACCAGTTTCAACATTAGAATTATTCACAAATAAAAGCAAATGTTTGACTTGAGCTGATTTTTATTCAGCTAAGTACAGACTGCTGTGATATTGACTGCATGAACACTGAATATATAAACAAGCAATTTCTTTGGTCTGTAAAATATGCCCACCTGTAGCCTCTTCCTGTGCTTGGAATAAACTATATTGGCTATTTCACTGATTTTCAACCATGCTAGTATCCTTACAAAACAGTAGAAAGAAGGGAGATTGTAGACTTCAAATGCACTGAAGCAGAAGGTAATCTTTGGAAAACTAACTAGTTACTTGAACTAGCTGACAGAAAATCTTGAAATTTAAAATACCTTGTAGGCATTATTGTACTCATATGCATTCATTATTGCATTCACATGCATTCATGTGAATACGAAGAGATGAAGAGGAATATAATAGAGCTTGTGTCAATGTTGAACATTTTAGAAACTTTCTGGCATCACTTATTGACAGTGAAGAAGATAAGGACATCAGAAAATGACATTTTCTGCCTAAGATTTAGTTTTATAAATGAAATGGAAACACAGAAAATAATTCATAAATGTCTACAAAGAAAATAGAATTGCATGAATAAATTGTCCCAGCAAAGAAATATTTTAAATATGTCTAATACTTTTTATTTCCTAATGATTTCTTTAAATAAAAAATAGAAATTTTTTAATAAAGCTTTTTCATGCTCTCAAAGTGTAATGATGTCATTTGTTAGATGAATAAGAGCTTTTATTTGAAAAACTATAAAAAGTTTAACATTGGCATGACGGATCACTACAGAGACCGCTTAGATAAAAGATACCAGAATTTGTAGAATAGCAGAGCTATGTGACATTACTGTGCCAAGATCTAAACCCTCTTAAAAGTGTGACCTACATGGCTCCCTTAACATTGCAACAGGATAGTTGTCTATATCTGCAATAGTAATTTTGTTATCACAATATCTCTGATTCAATTGGTCTATACTTCTTCTTTGAAACTGAAGACAAAACCAGCTTTGAATTAGCTGTCACAATCAAATGTTTGTGAAATGATAAAAGCACATGTTTTTAATTGCAAATAATGAATGCTGATTAGCATAAAGTAAAAAGCTTCACTGTGAAGCGTGACAGACTCATTGAATAGTCACAGTGAGGTCACCACAGTCTCAATAGAGCGGTCATCTTGTAGCAAGACTGAAAAATAAACTTGATGATTCTTTGACATGGTTTTCTTATAGCCTGCATTAATATCAAAAGAACAAGTCAAACTTAAGTATTTCTTGGACTGTGTTGTAATGTTAGAAAATAGAAATTTGGTGGGGGACAAATTTAGGATGGGCAATTTTTCAAAACTACTTTGCAGTGTGAATATTTAACATCCATGCAATTACTTTTTCTATAAAAAGGCACATTGGAACATTTTAAATTATAATACTTAATGTTTTCTGTCTTCCATATTTGGTCATCAATGAATTAACAGAGATCTTTCAGCACTGAAGCACTTATATTTGGTTTCTTCTGATATAGGTTCTCTGATGGACTAAACATAGTGGGAACAAATGCATCATTTTCCAGAAAAAGAAAAAAAGCAACAAAGCTTTACACTGTATCTATAGCATCAGTTCCATCTGTTTATAAGAAGACTTTGTGCCTTCAAGGTAAAAGTGAATGAATGTCTCTCTTTCTCCCATTCTTACTCCTTTCTCATGTCTGATTATTTTGATTTGATACTTAGATGGACTTCTTTTTGATTTTCACTACTCAAATCAATGACAGCTAAGTCCTATAAAGTCTGGCAGCTGTATGTAATAGATAAATCATGAACACTGAAGATGCCACAGATGGTGCTCTGAGGAGTTTATCTGCAGTAAGTGGAAATACTAGGAACAACCATGACAAAAATAGAAGGAAAGAAATAACAAGTTAGTGTTAATTAGATCATGCAGTCAGCTAGTTATTGCACAGCACATTGATTCCATGCACTGTCCCCTAAGATAAACTCTGAATAAACAAATTGTAGGAAAGGGAAATCTTTTCCAGATGAATGATAAAATTAGCTCAAAATTATAGTAAAAGTGCTTTAGTATTTACAGGGTGGGGTTGGTGGTTTTTATATTTGTTTTTAACATTATTTTATGTATATATGAATACAATATTCCCAAAGTGTGTACAATCTTATGATCTGTGCAATGTTGGCAACTAGTGTCTTTTTCTTTTTTTTTGGAGGCGTAGACTGTTACTGACATTCAAGAGGCCAGGATAAAAAACCACAATCTTAGTACTTTTCTGGTACACTGTACAGCCTTGAGAAACTGGACTGAAGTATTATCATGAGGGAAACTCCACCTGTTCTTACATAAGTGATTTTTCCAGAAAACCATTATGATTTGCTCAAATATATTTGTTGTTTGGAATTATGTTAGCAATTAGCATGAATAACAGCTGGCCTGGTTTTTGCTCATAAGAATTCATTTGCAGCTGTCTCATGTGAAGAAGCACAGCTACTTTGAATACCTGGAAACATTATGCATTGTATTCCTTTTACTTGAAGAGTTCAACATGATTCATGGATTGAAATTTCCAGCCTGATGATAAGACTAGCATCATGTGAGCACCTGAGTGATTCATTTAAGATGGAATTTTCTAGGTAAAGCTTTCAGATAAGTCAGAGTTTATTGCTTCTATTAGCTGAAGTCAAAGTAAAAAATCCAGGGGACAGATAGATAGATAGATAGATAGATAGATAGATAGATAGATAGATAGATAGATAGATAGATAGATGATAGATAGACAAGAAAAACTTACGTTTTTCTCTGATCACCATTCCCAATCTATGCTGTATTGAATATATACACTAACTGTTGAGACCACAGTTTACCTTTACAGATTTATAATTCTCCTGAATTATAATCAGCAATTATCAGAATCACAAATTTACAAGCATTCTTATGTCGCTTTCAAGTATTCTTATTGGTATTCTTATGTCACTTTCAAGGGAGTTTTGTTCAGATTTTAAAACCCCAGTATGCTTGAAAACTTGGAATAATGTGTTTCTGAAGGCACACTGATTTGAAAGGCACCTGGAGATAGTATCTAATGGGATGTGCAAATGAAACTTTCAGTCCCTGTTTAACAGCAAAGAAACAGAAAAATCAATGGAAAAGGCCAACAATCTACAAACTACTGTGGGAGAAAGTGTTTTAGTTGTAGACCTTTTCCATCAATGCTTATTGTCCTGCACCATCAGTTTTAAGCTCTCAAGCATTTTGTCTCTGATTTACTGACTATGTCTTTAATGCTTTTCAAACATCTTTTCCAAACTGCTTCTCATTTTCTGAATCACAAAATCACAATTTATCTTTGCTAATGATATTTATAAACCTCTAAGAGATTTGATATGTGCACAGCATATTCATATCCTTTCTGCATGCAGGTATTCAATTCTGAGTGAAAAAGATTCTCTTATCCTGGGTAGGAATTGTATTTTTTTCTTAATAACTTAAACAGTCGATAGGATTCATTTTTTCCAATTTCCTAAACAGCCAAAATTGTTCAGTTGGAAAGACAGGTGCAAATAACATTCATATTTATTTGTGCACATAAGTAATGTATATCCATATACACTTGCATTGTTATGCATGCCTCAAGAAAAGATTATTTTTAAAGAAATACAAAAGAAAAATGTTCAGACAGGTTAAACTGCAAAATTGAGTGTAAACTCTAACTAGATCATCAGTGGTACTCATTATGGATCGAAACTTCACATGATAATTTACATTTATATAATTTTATTTAATCAGTTAAAAAAGTCTGAGAATTATTGTTGTCTGTGCAGAAGAACATTTCCTTAAACAACCAATAGTTTATCAAATAAAGGCTCCAGATCTCTGGGGAGGAAATTACCCGCTCTTTTAAATGCTACACTTCATATTATGGAGTCATTCTACAGTGACTCCGAGGTGATGTGACTCCTGAAAGAGTGAAAAAGTCACTATGAATGAGGGTTTCTATTAATCCATTTATATAGTGATAGTCTGAGAATTTGAAGTCTTTAAATGTCCAGAGGCCAGTATGTTGCTTGTATGCCTGAGATCAGGTTGACTGCACCCTTTAGATTTCTGCAATATAAATACATATTTTTGAGCAATTTTTCTGTACTTCTTGTATAGTTGGTGGAAATAAACAAGAACTTTTGTAACAGAAATTGTCTAAAGAAGATTTCTGCATTAGGCCAGGCAAGGTCTTTTCTAGATTTCTGAACACATTTTTTCTCTTTCTCTCCTAAACTTCTTGCTGAGGCTTACAGTAGATGTTCTTGATTCTCCAGGTTTAGGCAGAGGATCAAGGGCTTCATATTCAAGCAAGCAATCTGAATTTAATATTTTTCTGTTCATCAGTGCCTGATCTTTGCCATCATTGGTATATCTATGAAAAATTATATCTATGCATGTTGCTTCAAGAATTATTCTGTTCACTACTGTCCCAATTACAAAAAAACCCAATTTTGACACAACCAATTACACTATGTCTTACTGTAAAATGATCAGAAATTTGGAGAAGTGGAGGATGTCTGA
Organism: Geospiza fortis; assembly: GCF_000277835.1. Classification (NCBI taxonomy): domain Eukaryota; kingdom Metazoa; phylum Chordata; class Aves; order Passeriformes; family Thraupidae; genus Geospiza; species Geospiza fortis. The sequence continues at coordinate 1,120,730 of NW_005054418.1, read as the reverse complement.
TATAAACTGCATACTTTGATGTTGCCTGTAAAACCTGGAGGGTAGAAGGAATTTTGAAGGTGTCTTTTCAAGTTTATTGTATTACTAATGTGAGCCTATACAGTTAATACATACAGTAATAAATCAAAGGTACTAGGAATTGCTAACCAAATAGAATTTATTCTGCACATCATTATGTGTCGATGTATATAACTGACAAATAAAACTCACAGTTTCAAAAGGCAAGAAGAAGCAATCAAATATTGAAGAAAGAAATTTATGGTGTCTCCTATTACTATTCAAATGGAAAAAAGTTTTCTCTCCTAGGAAAGTTGGGCTGTTTCTAGTTTTATTCTTTTTTAAAAATCCTGCTATAAATTAGGAGAAGTGTATAACAAACACAAGAACAAGATTGTAATTTATGTCATGTACCATAAGCATTGCCTAGGTACTGGTTAGAAAGCACTTCTTGTTTCAATGGAAAATAAGAATATTGGCATTATTTATACAGGTTCTTGATTCACTTGCAGCTTACTGTCAAATCCTGCCTGCAGTGTATATAAATGTAAACAAATAGTCTTCAGACATGAATATTCAAGCAATTAACAGGTGAATTTCAGTCATCTAAATTATTGAGGAAAAAATTACAATTCCTACCCAAGATGAGAGCATTTTACTTTTCACTGAGGGAACATATGAGGATTATCAGATTAGACAAATAAGGTCTTGATGTGCAAATTTAGGCAGACAAATAATTATCTGTCTAATTATATAAATTAGGTAGTCACTCTCATAAGTGACTTCACAAAATTTTAAAGTTTCTAGGGATATCTGTCAATTATTTACTCAAACATTCAATTTTAATACAGTAATTTTGATCCTTGAGGTTTGAATCAAAACACTTGCATTTCTTACTAGAATTTTCTCTCTCTCCCCACTGCACTATTTTAAAGGGTTCTTTTAATGCTGACATTTAATAGTTTACATTTCTTTTATTTTAGAAAACAGTTTAAGTGATCTGAAACTGAGACCTTCAATTGTACTGTTGGATAAATGTGACAAGTGTGATTGATGTTATTCATTGCTGTTTATTAAACTCTGAGAGGACTTAAAATGTGGTAGATTTTTTGCAGCTACCAAAGTAGAGATTAGCCTCATATTGGACTACGTAAGGGAAGACTACTTGATCGGAAAGGTTGACATGAAGGTGTTACAATTTTTTTTTTTTTGGTATGAAAAACTCTTGATAAAATTTTATTAGGTTCTATGGATGGCTTTATAATATACATTGTAGAAAAAGGACTTATGATGTGAATTAAGGATGGAGATACAATACTCTCACAGACCACTCTCACCGGTGCTACTGATATAGGAACTTCTGGAAGAATCACAGGGATACTTATGGGAAGAGACAAGGAGAGAACCAAGCTCTCGGGCTGTCAGAGGCAGAAGGTCACAAGTACAGCACACAGACCATACTCCCAGGGTCACCAGCACACACTCAGATTCCCCAGGCACCAGCACAGCCCCTCTGTCTGCCCTGCCCCAACATTCCTGCCTGGATTCTGGTCTCTCCTTATCCTCTCCATGGGTCCCTGACTCACTGTCTGGCCCCACTGGGTACTCACTGCAGACTCTGGCAGAGTAGATTTCAACCCCTACCAAAATGTATTTTATGTAAAAAGTATCATGGTCCAGGAAGTATAGAACTGAGTCCTGATCAGAATTACGTCAATTACTTCAGAAATTTGCATTTTTATGCAGCACTGGATAAAAATTTAACAACAATAGCAAAAACCAGTGAATTACTGAATAATCTTACTTATACACTCCCCTTGTCCCTGCGAATTTGAGAGGCATCAGCAGAAGTGGGGCTTCATTGCAAGGGAGTACAAGCTGAGACTGTCCTGTGGGGTCTGAGCATCATGGGCAGAGCCCAGGGCCGGTTAGAGGGTCCAGAGGCAGCCCCCAACATGGTAAGTGATGAACCAAGTCCAAGGGGCAATCATGAGATCCGGTGAAGAGCAGGACGAGATGGTGACCCAGCCACAGTTGGAGAAGATTGGAGAAGGTATATCTCAAAGCATCTGTTGCTCTAGATAAGTCAATGCTACAGAAGGTACACTCTGAAGTGTCCATCAGTGGCCATGGATTAATTCACTGCACAGCAGGTACTGAAGATACTGTGGTCCTTGGATAAAGCCACACTGGAGCAGGTACACCCCTGAGAGGTGATGGCCTACAGATGAGGTCATGCTGGAGCAGGAGAGAGGGGAAGAGTTCACTGCTGACCCAAAGGGATCAGGGTTGAAGACTGTAGTGGATATACCTTTAAATTGTTGTAAGCCATGATTTGAGATGCATTTTACAGGAAGCACTGCAGGAAGAACCACCTGAACAAGTAGAGGATGTGCATCACAGGAAGCAGGACAGGTTCAGTAATGACCCAACCTGAGCACAAAGGATGGTGGGAGTTGATGAGGATGTACTGGATATTGCCTTACCTATTAAAGCACCTTTATTTCAAGTCATGCAGTTTTACGCTTCTGATTATCTTCTCCAAGACACTGGCAGGAGGTGAGTGTGTGCTATGTAGAACTGAGCTGCCTACCAGAGTTAAACTAGAAGAACAGGAAAGAACTGAACTCAGCTCTAGATAAATTGCACTGTGAGGAGTGTGCAGTGGCGCAGTCAAGACGTATCCAAGAGAAGGCAGTTATATCATTTATGCAGCTGAACAACACCCAATTTCTGTGATCCACAGTATTCTGATGCAGGGCATACCTTGCCAACAAATTCCTGAGCAAATATATTGGCAGCCTAACAACAAACATTTACAGTTTTGCTGAATTCCCAGTTTGTAACTCTAACTAGTAGAAGAAGAAACATAGCCAGAGATTAAAGTTTCTTTCCTATGCAATTGTGTTAAAATACTGCTTTTTGCATTGTGCTTTACAGAATTTTTAGCAGTTTTTATTCCACAGTACTAATGAATTCAGTATTAAATTACTATGAAAAGAAAGATGAATCTGTTATAAACAATTTATGCATTCCCAGCCTTTTAAATGTACTATCAGTACACTTTTAATTCACATTAATCCTTTCTAAAAGAGCCCTGAGACAATTTCTACTCATTTGTGAAGACATATACCTACTTAATCATCTGTTGTGACTTCTTTTGAAGTAATGTTAGTGTTTCATTAGCAGCTAATTTCTTTAGACCTAGAATTACTCAAGAGATGATTATATAAAAGTCAGACTCCCTCACAGTTGAAAGACGGTGCATTGGCAATTAAATCTCTACTCTCAGGCCTATTCTTGTATCTTAAAAAGAAAACAATGAGACCATCTCCTATTTCACTGAATGCTTGCACTCAGCAGAGGTATTTCTGGTGCCTCCATGAGCTGATAACACAAGTGAAACAGAAATTCATCTCTCCTCATTCCACTAAACACATACATTGAAAATAACTGTTTCTGGATGTCTGTGTCCCTCATTCCTTTTATAGCAGCCAATGGAGAGAAACGGGTGCCTATAGAATATTTTTTCCTTACAGCTGAATTAAAGAAGTTTAAGGAGGAAGACCGAGTACTGATCAGCTCTAAAATTTTAAATTGCTTTCTATCTTTGCCTTGAACCTGTATCTCTCCTGCACAGCTCTGCTATGTAAGGAGTAAGCCCTAAGAAGTATTGATGTGGACTGCTTGATGTCACTTAGGATTAGTGCCCTGACTTTTATTCAACAGTAAAAACATTGACATAGACTGGAGTTAATCTCATCCTACAGCAGATGTTTAACTGCAGGTAAGTGGGTTCAGCATAAGTGGATCTCTGCCCTTTTCTCTTCTGTACAGCCAAACAGGACCATAGGGTGACATGACACATTTCCAGATGTGAAAAAGTCTGCTAAGGATTTATAAGCATGCACTTAGGAACATATCCGGTTTTCCTAGGTTTATTGAGTTAAATCCTATTTTGTTTCTTCTTTCAGTGTCAAACTTCACTTCCTTAGTAAGTGAATAGTAGCTCTTTATCTTGTTTGTTTATCACGGTTATCTTTATTTTGTTTGCATTGAAGCATCTTTATTTAGGTTGGAAAAAATCTAAACAAAATATTTTTTAATTTTTAAAAAAAAATTTGCCCTATAAAATTTTTCCATCATATTGGCAACTTTTTATAGGCAGTGACCATTTTTTTTTTTGCTATAGTAACTCATGCTCTTATTTGCAAAAAGTTAAGTATTATTTATAAAATCATAGAATGGCAGAATGCTATGGATTGAAGGGACCTTATAGATAATCTAGTTCCAAGCCCCCTGCCATGAGCTGGGACACCTTCCACCAGACCAGGCTGTTCAAAGCACCATCCAAACTGTCCTTCAACACTTCCAGGGATGGGGAATCCACAGCTTCTCTGGGCATCCTGTGCCAGTTTTTCACCATCCTCACAGTAAAAAATCTCATCCTAATATCTGATTTAAATCTATTCTTTCACATTAAAGCCATTCTCCCCTGTTCTGTCACTGGAAGGTGCTGTAAGGTCTCCGTGGAACCTACTCTTCCCCAGGCTGAACAGCTCCAACTCTCAGTCTGTCTTTGTAAGCAGAGCTGCTCCAGCTCTCTAGAGAACTGTCTTCATGGCCCTCCTCCAGGCTCACTTCAACTGGACCATGTTCTTGTCAGCTGAAGAGCCCCAGAGCTGAGCAGAATGCTCAGGTTGGGTCTCAGGAGGGCAGAGAGGCCCTTTTGGCCATGGCGCTTTTGGAGGCAGCCCAAGACATGGTTGGATTTCTGGGCTGCAGGTGCCGAGTGCCAGGTCATGTTGAGAAAATCTTAAAGCTAATGCAGGGAGGAACTGAGTTATTCAGGCATGTAGGAACAAAAGTAGGAGAGTGAGGAGGGAAATTCACGATAAAATTCTCAAGACCTATGGCCCATTCATAAATTCAGGAAGTATGTCCCATTTAAAGAGAAAAGTGAATTGCAGTACTTCAGGAAAAGAATAGAAATATTGACTGGGGATTCTTTTCAGAAGTAACCTTGATATCTTTTGCACTGTAGATGCTTAATATTAGCTGCAATAAATCTCACTCATCCTCTTCAGTTCCAAAAGAAGCGCTATTTTAAATAAGCCCTCATTTAATATTGGTCTTCAGCTCATTCAGGAGTCTGCAGTTCAGCTTGCTTAGTTTTGTCTGCAAAAGATAATTACAAGGATGTGAATCACTATGTTTTCAGCTGAGTCAACCACCCAAACTAATAAGCCTTTTAAGACATCCTTATGAGCAGATTTTTAATATCTGAATACAGCTAGGAAATGTGTAGCATTTCAGTCAGGTGAGGAAAACCAAAGCTGCTGCTTTGCACAGGCATTGCTTTTGTTTTTGTTTCCACCACCCAGCATATTAAGAAGACAACCTTGGTCATCTGTTCCAGTTATGTTGAGTTACAAAGCAGCATGGAAAGAACAGTATGGACTAATGAGACTGAAATCCTTTCATGCTTTTCTGAGTTGTAAATACCCCAGCCAGCTATGACCTATCATGAATTAAATTAACCTTAAGTCTGTCAGATAAATCCTGTCCTGTTGTTTGTCCCTGGAAGAGCATTCTGTGCTAGACACTGAAAGCTGTGAAATAAATGTTTATGAACAGAGGCAAATTTTCTCTAATTTTGGGCTGCTTTGTCATAATGAAGTAGCTAGAGACAGAGCCCCAGATGAGAATGATTAGAGCTTCACAATGCAGATATTCACATCTGATAACTTTTTTTCCCAGTACAAATACTATTGCTGTTTTTGAGGTTATTTTAGACAGGTTTCAGGAAATTAACTTCCTTTTGTACTCTGCAAAAGTGGTTTGCTTGCTTGAGTGGTAAAGACAGGCATGTACAATTCATGGTATACTTTTTGTGTGAATTCATGAAGGATGTAATTACAGGGATTGTCTGTGTTCAGAAAGGCAACAGATTCACTATAAAAACCAAACAAAAACAACTCCTGATCTCTTCATCTTCAGTACCATCCTCACTGCTGAAGTTAGGGAAAACCTACTTAATTTGTCTATATACCTTGAAGGTTAATATGGGATAAACCTTGCTGATGGTAAATAATTGTCCTGTAGGAAAGTGTCACAAACAGGTCACGGCTACCGCAATAAATCCTGGCCTAACAGCAAACCTACAATTTTGTGGGAGAAGAAAAAGCAACAAGCTAGGATTTATTCCATATTACTACACAAATGGTATGTGTCTGGAAAATGTCTGTGGAAAAATGATCCACCAGTGTGCGTTAATTGGATGTGGCTGGCTGGGCCAGGTGGCAAGGCACTTGCCATGGAAAGATACAATCTGATTTCAGGTTCTTATTCTGACTAATCTAGAGAAAGGATCTGAAACCTTTGGGCATACACTATTCAGAATAGAAATCTGCTCATTTCTTCCAGGAAAGCTCCTCAGCATTCTTTATATAATTAAATATAAACATTGAACCAGGAAGAAATAGAAAGAAAGGGCTTTTTAAACTTAGTAGTTAGCATGTGCAATCAGACTGTGAGGGGAATAGACTTTCTCTGGGTTCAAATGAGTCTCCAGGGACAAAAATGGAACTGGAGTTTTCTGGGTTTCAGCTCATGTCTGTACTATCAGAAAGTTGGTGCTTTTTTCTTTTCTATGTACTTCATCAAAGGGAAACTTTTTGACAAGATATTTCTTAAATAAATTCCCTACTTGTTTGACACTAAATGACCTCAAGCACTCAAATGTACGAAAGTATGCTTTAACCCAGTACTTGGGATTCTTCCAAAGATCATTGAATCATAGAATGGTTTGGTTTGGAATGAACCCTAAAGATCATATTTTTCCAATCCCCTTGCTACAGGCAGGACACCTTCAATTAGAACAGGTTGCTCGGAACCCCATCCAACCTGGCCTTGGACACTTCCAGGTATGGGGCATCCACACTTCTCTGGGCAACATGTGCCTGTGCCTCTCTGCCCTCAGAGTAAAGAATTTCTTCCTAATATCTCATCTAAACCCACTCTCAGTTTAAAGCCTTTCCTCCTTGTCCTATCATTACATGCTCTTGTAAAAGTCTGTACTCCTCCAAGGTTACCTACCACTCCCTCCTTTTGTGTTGGAGTTTGTCCAGGAGCTCCTTGCTGATTCACACAGCCCTCTTGGTGTCTTTGCCTGACTTTATCTTCACTGGAATGCATCACTGCTGAGCTTAGAGGAGGTGATCCCTGAATATTAACCAGCTTTCTGGGGCCACTCTTCCCTCCAGGACTTTATCCCATGGTTCTCTAATAAGCAGAGCAAGTCCCTGAAGATGCCAAGATTTGCTCTCACAAAGGCCAGGGTAGTGAGCTTGCTGTCCATATTCTGTAACTCCTCTTTTTTATTTCCCACACTACATGTGTCTGCATAGAGACATTTATGCTGGGCTCCCAATGAAGCCTAACTCACTGGCTGGAGTGGCTGGAATTTCTTTGTGAAGCTCTCCAGGTGTTGTCCTGCTGACCTGTGATCCCTCTCCAGGCTCTGGGCATCTCTTGCTGTCCCTGGCATCAGTGGAATGGCCTGCCCAGAGTGTAGGAAATGTGTACAGGAGGTGCATTATTTTTACCTACTGCTGTACAATGAGGGTTTTATGATTTTCTGCCAAGTCTATTGTATCAGGAGCACTTCCCCAGACACTGGGAAAGATTTCTGGGCATACTTGAGAATAAATATTCACTGTCAAGTGAAAATAGGATGGAGACAGAGATTGAGTACCAGACCTCTGATCCACAACTGCCTTAGATCCTCTCAAGTGGCTATTTCTTACGAAGACCGTGTGTAGGTGGAGCAAGCACTAAGGCGGTCTGAGTCATTCAATTGCACTTGCATCAGTTTCTGGCTCTCCTTTAGTTAATGCAACAAAGGTAACCCTTGAACAATGATGGTTATAAAACCTGAAATCTCCTTTGAAGACAAGTATTGGTTAAATTGGTGGAGATTTATGAAACTCAATACAGAAAGTATTTTTATTAAAGATTAGATCTAAGGTACCTAAACCCTAGAGAAAAAGCCAGAAGATTAATCTTTTTATGTTCAATCATGTCTGTTAGAATATGTTTTCATTACTTCTCAGTGCAGGCTGTGTTTAGAAATTTAGTGCTTTAGTTCAATAGCTCATTTTTCAGTCAGCCTTTCTATTTTTCTTTTGGGGTGTTTCTCTAATTATAGAATCAGTCTTTGGAATTATGTGTTCTTTGTCTATGATGAGAACATTTCTCAAATAATTTTTAGACTTCTCTTGATCATATTAAAAGACTTCATTAAAATCACTGGTCATTGTAAGATGGGTTTAACTCCAACTTTTCAATAATGTCTATTCAGATGCACTTTCACATCTTTGCATGTTATCTGTCAGCTAGGTCCCAATTTGTGTGAATAGGACAACCCATGTGTAGCTATCAAGCCATGTTGTTTTACAACCCTAAACAGACATTACTGAGATCAGGCTTCTTGTCTCTGAAGTATCTTTGCTAGAAGAGAAGTAAACACTTTCACACTTGGGAGTTCTTAGAGCCGGGTAATTTCCTATTTACATACTACATGCCCATCACTGAGAGGTTATAAAGTTCAGATCATTAGTACTTGTTCTCTTTGAAAGATTTAACAGAAGACAGAGATAAAAGTAAAAAACCTCTTTTTTTCTTTGGCTCAAAAGCAAAGTGTAGTCAATTTTGCTCGATATTTCTCTAACACACTTGTATTTTTTTTAAATTTTAGTCTGATTATGAGACAGAGAAAATCACAGTCCTTACTTCATTCTTGTCTTTGGGCAAAACTCCAAGCTTTTTGAAATTAATAAACACACATGCTTCAAATATGTCCAAACGATTTCCTGAAGAAAACACATCCAGGACCTGTTGGGTTCTTCTAGGCCTTTGGACTACTGCAGTAGTTTTTACCTACTTTTTGTGGGATTTCCCCTTGGTGAAAATGTAAAATCAAAATGGTTTTTCCTGTGGAACACCTAGCTTCCTCTTGTCAGGAATTTTATATGAGGCACTGGAGGTACACATGGAGGTGAAATGCTATAATCTGAAAAGTTCCTTAAAAAGAGAAGAATTGGAAGGTACTTAATTGATAATACTGACTAAAATAACCCTAAAGTAACTCTATTTTATCAGAAGTCAAACCAGATCGAAAGATAATCATAATGCAAGGGTGGCCTTAAAGATCTGAATTAGCAGTGTTATGATGCGCTTCTGGCTTTCTTAACTGTTTTTATTGAAGTTTTTTCTTGGTATTTTTCTAAGATAAATCTTTTTTCTCCAAATTGAAAACACTTTTTAAAACTTGTTGAACAGAGTTTATTTGGGTGTTTTTTGTGTGTGATCTATTCAGCGGCCTGTGGAACATTCAAATATTAAATACTAGAAGAGTGTATTTCCTTACACTTTCCCAGACTGGAATCTAGGAAAGTATACAGTTGCATTCACCTCAAAAATATGAAATATCTTCAAGATCAAGCTGTTATTTTCATAATTTTTTGTTCATAGCCCCAGAAAACAATCTGAAACAGAAGAGCGTTGGGATGACCTGTGTTTTCTAATTTCACATGTTTGTTTGTTTTTTTCCTACAGGATTGCATTTTCATGGAAATAAAGTAATAAAACATAATACAGGAAGGGAGTATTTCAAATCACTGTATATCCACTAGGATACCAAGGCAGGTTAACTTACTCTGTAACCACACATTTTCAGTCCTAGCAGAAGTGTAGTATAATTTCAAGAGAACAGAGCATTCTGACACAGGAGAGGTTTTTGGTGTTTTTTTGGTTTTTTTGTGCCAAGAACAGAATTCTTGGAAGGCAATGTTGTAGAGAGAAATCTCCTTAGGTACAAAATGCCTAAAATTCAGACCAAATGCCCTAATTAGAGCATTATAGAGCATTATTCTGTAGTAGATAGATACCCCAGCTATGCTGTAAGCTGGTAGGGACATTCTGCATGTATCTGGCCAGTTGAGTCCTTTCTGGTGTCTAGGTACAAGGATACCCTTTTTTTTTAACTGAATCCCAAAAGGGCTTTGATAAGAATGTGCCTCAACACTCAGCTCAGATAAACTGACAGTGCTTCCAAAGATGTGCAGGATCAGTACTACATATCCTAGATAGAAGTTTTGCCAATAGCTTTCTCAAATTCAAGTAGAAGATCAGAATTATTTTCTGGCACAGTGTTGTTACACTTCCAAGCTGAGTTTAAGGTGCATAATAAGCACTTGCCTTCTCTCTCTCATAATATGGATATTTCTGCAGTTAAATAAAAAAGGGTCAGAAGGGAATTCAAGGACTAAATGCAATAAAGTGCAGGGAAATGCTGCAACCTAACCTCTTGCATGTCATCCTTGGAGATTGGTTAAGTTTATTTTGGGGTGGAGCCATAAATAGCGATTTATCCTTTTGATTTTGTCAGTTCAATACCTGAATCCTGAAATAACACTGTAACAACAGCCACCTTGTTGCCCCAAGGTCCTGTTGGCTTGAAGTTTATCTAGTAAGTTTTTGTTGACAATACGTTATAGGAGATTTCAGCTTCTTATATCACAACAAATATTGTTTAAAACATAATGCCAGGAAAAATATTATAGTATAATAACAGTATGCTTCCAGTTATTTTTCACAGAAAGCCAACATTTGGTTTAGCAATTAGGCTTTGCATGGTTTGCACGAGTTTCTTTAAGCAGTACTTTAGAGGAAAAATTTGTTTTCTTATTCAGTGATTTTAGAACTTCAGTAAAAGTTAATCTATAGGCTATAATGTGTTTACTCTAAATGTAATATAAGCATTTATAGGTATTCTGGCAGAGATAATAACCATGACATTCATCATTTTACGTCTTTTAAATGATTATTTATTCTAGAGTTAAAAGAAGGGACTATAACATACTTAGGACTCAAACAATAACAAATCTCAACGTGTTTTATTGTTGTGTGAAACATTTGCCAAATATTCATGGTAACATTCAAGCATATGTCCAAAATTATTGACTTTAGGTTTTTCACTCTGAAAAACTGACATAGTATCTAAGGACCTGGAACCTGTGCACTTGAGAATGAATGATTGCATTTTTTCTTTAGCATGTGAAATTTTAGTCTGTCAAAACTCCACAATAAATGAGATAATACAATCCTTTATTTATTAATAAAAACTTAATGGGTTTCCATAACCTACAGTTGGATGGATCAGCAATACAATGTTGGTTGTATGGCTCATTGCATGTCAGAACACAGATTTATGATGGAGAGGTTTACATAAGATCCACAGAAGTACATAAATTAGGAAGATTTTGTAATTTATGAGAACTTACAGTTATTTGGCAGATTGGGCCCATCCTGGGTTCATATCTCTAGAACCCAATATTTCTCTTACCTGTCCAAAATTAAAGAGCATAATTTGGCTTTGAGGTGATGTGCCTTGCAGTTGTGGCTACTGTGAGATACCTCCCATGGCAGGATCATAATTTATATTTAGAAGAATTAAAATAAGTGCTCTGATTGTACATAACTCTCCCCAAAAGCTAAATATCAGGACATGAATGGATAACAAACACAGTGTCAAGGAAATGCCAGAGCAAAGACACATGGTTTACATCTGGAAAGTTACAACTCTCATATTCTTTCATAACTCCAAATGGGACAATTCAGAATTAAGGGTAAAACATGAAAATTATCTGCCAATATATGTCAGACTTTTTCCTATGGAGCGGAAATCTGTCCTCTGACTCAACAGTTGCAAAAACCACATAATTAATAAATCACATAAAGCATGTAATTAACAAATCAGTGTAAGTTCCTCACGAGTTTCTGATCTTCAAAGATATTAAAAGTTAAACAGTGCATAATAATTACAGTTAACTACAACTTTATATGCAAATAAGCGGTTTTTAGGGTAAATAAACTCTAAATGGTCTAGAGTTCAGATTTCAACTGACATTGGATTTAGTATTCATCATGGTATTCAGAACATTGTGATTGATTTAGAGTTTTATTTCTCCCATAGAAATGCTGATATCTAGATTCTGCTACAGAATTAAAATGCCCTTCAATATTACAATAGATTTCTAACGAAAAGGCAGCCTAACTTTATTAACAATGCTTGTTACAATAAACAAAATCATGATACATTCCAATAATTTAAGTCTTTGAAGCTATTTCAAGTGATGACTGGGGTGTGTGAACAACATCCAGCCACAAAGAAATTCACTCAATGTATTAATTACAAGAATAAAGAACATTTTAAACATTCATGAAAGGAGAGAGCAGTAGATAAGGACAACCTCTATTGCTGAAAACATTAACTCAGAGTTTCATGCATATAAAGAAAATGTTAACTTAGAATTTCATGTAAATAGAGAACTAGCTGTGAACTATAAATGAAGCTTGTGTTGAAGGGTAATGCTTTCAGATAGGCACAATGGTACAGAAGAAGAGTCATTAATCACCCTTAGTATGTTTAACATTTAAAGCCTTTATGGGTGATCTGGAAAGACACAAAATGTCATGCCATCAAAATAATGGATGATGAAAATTTGCCAACATTCTTCAAAATAGCAAAGGAGTACTGAAGGATATAAACAGAAAACACAAACAGTGAATAAAAGAGATCTGAGTTTGCTTTTCAGATATTCAGCGTCTCTGAAGCTTTTGGCTGGACTTGACTTTTGAATGGCACCTTTCTCAGCTATGTTCTTATACAAATTAGAAGAAATTATTACATGCTCAGTAAAGTGTGACACTGTAAGAGGATATATTGGATATTATCTAAATTTTCTTCTAAACACTGCATTTTCTCTCTAATGTCCATAAAAATCTATGGGATAAGTATAATTTTAGTTATTTTGCTTTAAACATTGTCAAATAGGACTGATTATATTAGTAGAGAGTCTTTGAAAGTGGGCAAACAGAAATAAAGGAAGGGAAAAATTAGTAGGAAGCAGTTAAACAAAAATTTGTAAAAATTGGCTTTTATCAGCCGGTAGGTAAATTTACTTTTGAAACTACAGAAAATTGGAAGTTAACTAAAAATAATAAATATAAAGCAGTGCAATTTCTTCATGAGTTGCTGATCTTTAAGAATAACAATAATTTCAATTTAAGCAGTGCATGATAGTTATATTTAACTACTACTCTATAACAAGCAATTTTAAGGATAAATAAACAAGTTATATATTAAATGCTTGTGATTATTTTTCTGATATTCTTACCACGGAAATTTTTACAGATTTACCTTAGTATCTTATTCAGTGCATTACATGTTTGATCATTTGTTTGAGCATCCTCAAAATCAATAGAATCCTAAAAATGCCATGACCCATCTGCACTGAACTGATTAGAAGGGTAGGCTTTAGCTGACAGGTAATTGGGCATACATGCCAATTCTTTCATTTTATTTTACTTCCATTAAAGTCAACTACACAAGTAGAGGACTTTTTGTTACACTTACAGGGTATTTTACACATTTTCTCATCTGGTTTAAAATATATCTGGATATTAAAATAATTTCACTGTAGACTCTATCAATACAAATACTAAATCAAGAATCTGGTCTGACAAGGAAATATAATCATAATAGAGCCAAATTCACATGGCTAATAACTGGAATTTGGTGATATTTAATAACATTTTATTTATGGGTTATGAGAGAATTGTGCTGGATGTTTCCACCAGTTGCCTTCCTCAGATGGTCACCAAAAGAACCCAAGGAATAAGTGCCACTGAAAACCTGTAGCCTGCCAAGAAAACTGGATGAATTAAGACTTTTTAAGAATCAGCACTTTGAATTAGGTTTGTTTGGGGATGTTTTTTTCACATTCTTAGGTTTTATATTTTCTGGCGAAGTTACCATGCAGTCATTGGTAGCCCACAAACATATGTTCTCTGTTAAATTTTTATGGGAGGAAAAAGAGGAAGCTTTATTTACATATAAAACATATCTGTAAACAATAGAGTTTGTCTCAGTAATTTCCTCCCCTGCCCAAAGTGCAGTGCAAAGTTGTCTGTTATTGTACAGGCTTGAAAAATTCAGCTACAGGAAGAAGGCTTTGCTTAGGTATCACAGAATCAAAAGATTGGAAGAGACCTTTAAGATCATAGAGTTCAACCCAACCTCAACTAAACCATGGCACCAAGTGCCACATCCAATCTTTTTTTAAACACATCCAGGGAGGGTGACTCCATCACCTCCTCGGGCACATGTGCAAATATGCATATGAAAATCATGGACTTCACAGAAGACATACCTTAATTGGTATAATGGTTTTCTTTTATTGTCAGTGATAAACTACTGGTTCATTTTTTTCCCCTTCACATGTATATAGCCCAGACTTGTACTAAATTTATAATACAAGCCTTAAGAAAGTTTTAAAATATTACAGTCCTGTGAAAACCTGATTTATAATGAATTGTGATAAACTGTAGCAACATGCCATCTTGTATCCTTTTGAACTGAAGTCTAAAGCATCTTTTGAATTACTTTATTGAATTTTATTTCATAAAAATAAAAGAAGTTTCAAAAATGCCTAATTATTTGGTTATTGCCTAAATAAAGCAGATTCAAGATGTTGATTCTCCACAGCCTTTTTTAATCATCTGTTATCATATAAAGCGCATCAAGAATATAATCTCTCTGATTATTGTTTTACAAAAGGTGTTAACACCAAAGTCCCAGAATCTGCTGAGGCAGAACAGATCTTTCTTTTGCAGGATTTAATGCCACCTTGCACCTCAGTTGTCAGCTTGGGAGGTTACTTGTACTGCTCCTAGGTCTGTCTTAAGTCTTGACTCTGCAGCAACTCAACTGTTTGCTGATGGTGTAGGTGGCTGCCTTTCAGCTAAAACAGCTGTTTGATTTAGAAAATATTACTCCTTTCTGGTTTGCTGCAAAGACAAAGTTTGGCTCAGTTCACCTGAGCTTTAACAAAGCAGTTTAACTTTACAGGGAAATGTGAGAGAAGCAGTCTTGTAGGCAACACTGGTTTCAACTGAGAAGTAATGATTAACAGATGTATTTCCACTGATATGGTGAAAAATTAAAAAAGGAACTCAGATACCTCAAGTCCTTTCATGAAAGTTGCTTGTAATTCCTTCAGGATCCATGCATCCTGTTAGGTTGATATTTTAATATATTAGAGATGCTTTTAGAATAAATGAGCTGGTAGAAATAAAAGTGGCATAACAGTTATGGTTTTAGCATCAGGGTGTGAACATATTGACTTCAGCTTTGACTAAATTGTACAAAGGGAGTATGTTCTCATGTCTTCTCTGAAATGGCTTGAAGGGTATAAGCTAAACAATTGGAAGTGGCATAAACCTGGTCCTTTACATTAGAATTTTCTGTCTTCAGTTCCTTTACCTATAAGGCTTTTCCTTTGCAAAATACTAATTTAGAATTGTTCTCTGCAATGCAACACTGCTGTAGCTTTTTTAGATTCCCAGGACTTGTTCCAGATTTGTTCTGTGGTAAAGCTCTCTACAGTTTTCCTCTTTTCTTTGTTTCTACTGTTGCATACCACATTAGTTCCTCTGCTGCTCAGAGCAAGGCTATATCTCTGTATCACAACAGAGTGCCACAATTAGTTCCATTATGGTCCCTGTCAAGAGCTGAATCTAAATATTTTACAGCATATGAGTGGGCACAGACATGGCAAAGATGTTAGTGGCTTGCATTCTGGTGCCAGTGCCCAATGTAAAAAGAGAATTATCTGAAGGAAAAAAAAAAAAAAAGTGATGCTAAGCTATTTGCCTATTTTTTTTGTTTTGGCAACTGAGATCTGTTTTGTGGCTTTATACAGCCCTTACATATGGAATTACAATCTGAGAAGCCAATGAAGATCATCAAAGGCACTAGCTTGCATACCTCTCCAAAGCCACAGCAGAGGCTTGAGTTATTTTTGCACAAACTCGGGCTATCTTAGAACGGGGAAAGCTAGAACTTCCTCTTAATTACAGCTTTATATTAGAAGCATAAAATGAATTTTGGTCAGCCACTGAAAATTGAGTCAATACAGCCAAAAGTTTCTGGGCCTCCTTGTCTCTGTACTTCCTTACAAGTGAGACACCTATGGGGATCAGCTGAAAACTTCTCTAAACATCTCAGAATATGTTGATAAGTTTAGTTTATTAAAAAAAGCTCCCACTTCTATTTCACACATTCTGGCACACAGGCTGTACACATGGCATGGTGCACAGAACACAGAGTGCTTGTGAGACCTGTGCCCTGCCGAGTACCTTCTGAAGGCTATGTGAGAATAGATAACTGTGAAGGATAGTGTGCAATATATAGGAGGTAGCATGTTTGCCATCTTATCCTTTTCATTTCCTGACATTGTGACCTGGAAAACATTTCTAAGTTAAAAATAAAAGAAAAAAAAAGAGAAAAGAAGTCAAACAAAGAAGCATTTACAATTTGTCATTCATTGACTGAAGGAGGTGAAAAAAAGAGATCAAAGCTATGCAGTCTATCTCCTATTAATATCATCCTGTGTCCAGGAATATAATTTAGTTTAAGGAGAACAATGTGTGTAGCAAGAGGCATGAGGAAGTGGAATGTTGCAGAGACAGCAATACACTGTGTGGAATAGTGAGGAAGAAATGAGAGGTGGCTGGAAGAGAGATGAGCAGTTAGAGGTAAGCAGGCCTTCATGAGTGATGTTTATTGGCAACATGACCACTGATCTGAACATAAATGCTTTTATTTACTTTAAATCTTGCTCTTGGATTAAAAGACCTTCTCCTCTGAGTTGCAATAGTAGAAGCATTTTTAATACATCAGGTCCCTTCCCTGTCTGTGTAGTTACCTTGATAAGTCCTCCATCATGAACAGTTAAATTCATCGTCTTCTTTTAGCCTTCCATTTGCCAGAGGGATTTTTGGTGACAGATATATTCATAACAGTCTGACAGAAAGAATACATTACAGTATTAGCTTAAAGAACCATAAAAAGTAGCTTTCCATCTAAAGTTATGTAAAGGAGTCTTCACTCTTTACTTTTTATTGATTTACTAAATTAATAGGATTATTTGAAAAGTTTATTTGACATAAAACTTTAAATCTTGAGACTTCAAGATTTTTATCTTTAAGTCTTGAGACTTCAGGCAATTTTTCCAGGAACTTGTAAATGCTGCACAGAAACATTTCAGTTTATTAGAGAGGGAGCTTTTTTCTTGTCAAGTCAGCACTGAAAGTGAAGAAGAATTAGACAGTCATTGATGTATCTGGTTGTATTCCTGTGTTGAGAGGGATTCTAGGGCTGGTAGTGTAAAAATGTGTTATAATGAAGCTTTATTTTCTTTTTGATCAATATTACAGAGCCTTTCTATTAAAAAAAAAAAGTTAAAATACACTCATTTCCCTTCACAGTACTTTGTAAATACCAATCTATGAAGTATTGTTGCACCATACTCATAGCACACACACCATGCCCCAAGTCTCTGTTTTTCTCAAGCTACAGAACAGTGAAGTTGCAACACTGGGATATAAACAAAAGAGCCAAATGTTAATTTCTGTTACCTATTAGTAACGTCAACAGGAAGGAAATGTGAGGGAAGTATATGGTGCTCATCCTACTGACACAAGATTTTATATAAGGCATTTCTCTTTTGAAAACTTTTAGGATGCCATTGCTACCCATATTTTCTAGTAGAAACACTGCAGATGAAAGGCTTAGTTAGATGGGCAGTACATTTTGTAGAGTCTCAAGAGACAGAAATAAACACATCTATTAAAATGTCTGGGTCTTTCCTTGCAAGAAGTGTAGATGATTGCTATATATGTTCATTTCTGTTCTTACATCTTTTAAGATAATTTGAGTGTCGTTTTATCCATAGCAGTAGCAGGAAGCATTAGCATGAGGCAGAAGACAGAAGTCTCTTGTGCCTGGCTAAGTACGTGCTGTTCCTTTGCTGCACCAGCAGCGTAGCATGATTGTGAGTCATGAATGCAGACCCAAGCCATGTGCTGCATAATGCTTGCTTCTTGTTTTCTGCAGATCTCTGGTTAGGAAGCAACTTAGATTGGTCTTGTCCTAGTCAACAAATGTTTGGTTTAGATACACAACAGAAAAAATGCGCTCAGATTGGAAATGTTAATGTGAAGCAGCTACTTAATTAATTGTGTAATTGTCAATAAGTGATTGGTAACTGTCTCTGCTGTTAATGGTGCTTTTAATATTCATCTTGCACATAAAGCAGTAGTGGATTGGGTACAACAGAATGTTTTTAATGGTTTTTGTTATCTGCAGTGAACAGCATTTTCTGCATAGAAATTTGGACTCTTTGAAAAGGAGAATGTAAACTAGTTAGGACATTATTAACTCTCACAGTACAGCAAAAGGAATGCAAGGGAAAAAATAATCAAGGTTATAAAAAGTGTGTCAATTAGAAAATTATTCAAGAAACGAGAATCAAAGTTTAGATAAACTTCAACCTAAATAAAATGTAACGTGGGTTCTAATTTTCTGAAAATAAATTAAATTAGTATCATTCTTAATTAATAGAAATGTAAATAATCTCATGAAGTAAAAAATATTATCATGTCTTTCACAGATTGCACACATGAATGCCAAGTCAATTTAATGTGTGGTTGTAAGAAGAAAAAATTGTATATAAAATAACTGAGATGTATTATTTACATGAGTTAAGTCTTTCTATCCATAGTGTGGATTGTACATTTCTCACTACTGTTTAATCATCAGTCTTGGGAAATGGAAGGAAGGAGATGGTTTAATTCTCCAGTCATTGCTATCTCTGTCTCTGTGACTCAGAGACTCCACAACCTTTAATATAGAAAACAGTGATTTATCTCATGTTGCCGAGAGAGAAATTATAAAACTTAAAGTGTATGACAAACCTTATAAAGCTGTATGACTGCAAATATTGACAACAATCCACAGCCAGTGCTGAGGTTGAAATGCATATTCACAGTAAAACTGGATAAGTGCTGAGAAAAGTGCTGGGGTCTCTTTCCTGAAATAATAGCTAGGAAACATATAAGCAATTCAGAAACTCCTATACATTTTTTTTGGTGCTCATATCCTTGCCTGTCATAATATTGTTTTTAATTTCAAGTCAATGATGCAAACTACTGCATTAATTGTCTTTACATCCTTTATAAACAGTGCAGCGATTGCATCCTAAGATGCATAGTGAAGAGCAGCTGAATTAATTTATGATTATTTTTCAATGCAGGGTAAAACCAGATAAAACCAGATTAATATTATTTTGTTAATGAAATTAGTTGGGGTTTCACC
Organism: Geospiza fortis; assembly: GCF_000277835.1. NCBI lineage: Eukaryota > Metazoa > Chordata > Aves > Passeriformes > Thraupidae > Geospiza > Geospiza fortis. The sequence goes on along the minus strand of NW_005054418.1, from coordinate 1,101,451 downwards.
TGAAGAGTCTGTTCAGCCTCAGCAGTTCTTGCAAGCAACATGGGAAAATTCAGTACAAACTTATAGACATTACAAGTACCATTAAAATTAATGAAGAATTGCCATATCACACCTGTTGATGATTTCTTCTATAAACATATTAAAAAATCTCTGTCTGATAATTTGGTTATAATTTATAACCTATAATTTGGTTTTAGTCTCTCAGATCATCCTATGCAATCTTTTCACTTTTTTCTATTATGTTTCATACATATATCCAGTCCATACTACTTTGTCATCCTCAAAGCAGAGCTGCCTTCTTTTGTCTGAAAGAAAATATAAAATCCATAATAAAACATGTATATGAAGATAAAACTCACCAATACATATAGAAAACAGCTAGTGGTACACCTTGTCCATATTTTAGCCTTTTCACATTCTTTTTCTTTTCCTGATCCTAATAATTCTTACTACTCTTTTGTCAAAACCTAGAAAAGACTGTTTTTTTTCTAAGTAGTCATGGAATAAGTGTACTTAGATATCTGCAGAATGAATACATGCAGTTTCTCCAATGGTATATGGATCACATGTCCTAGTCTGGGCTATCTTAGTACATTGAAGCTGCATTAGTTCTTCAATATTCTCAAAGATCTGTAGACACCACTGATTTTTTTAATCCTTCATTTTTTATTGAATAGCTGTTTGGCTGTTTGAATTTCTTTGTGTTGGCTTGTGGGTTTGTGTTTTTGTTCCCTCAGGTGAATTAGCTGGTTTTACTAAAGATTGAATTCGCTTATCCTCTACAGATTGATGAGGTCTCTACTTAGTTTACTGAAATAAATTTCCTACTTATCATCTTTGGAATTTCTTAAAATAAAGGCTGTGCAGGATCTTAATAATTATTCATGTGACACAGAGTTGTGCTATTAAATATTCTATGAATTGAGTGTTAACAGATACTTGGGTGTTTATCTGCTTCTTAAAGCTGTAGAAACTTGATGCCCAAATGTCTCTGCAGATTTTGACTTGCACTCTGTTGCATTATTTCTCTGTGCTCGGAGTACTTTCAAAGTTGAATAATCTAATTGCTTTTATTGCTGTATTGGAGTTTCCCTTTTACACCTGCAAACTGTAATCCCAGTAATTAGCAATGATATTAGAAAATCATGTGTCATTTCACTGCAGAACACTTTCTTTAAACCAGGACTTGGTCTAATATTTTATCATTTTCATAGTTTTTAAAAGTTTACAGGCAGTTTCATGTAATAGTGTACTTTCTTACAAGAATAGAAATTATATATTCATATGCTCACTGGTCAGAGTCCTAAAGCAAATAATAACAGCAATGGCAAAAGGCTTTTCTAAAGAACAGCTAAACTTTCCAAGGAAGTACCTGATGAGCTGCTGTCATTAGAATATTCATTAACTCCACCTACTTTGCCACTCTAAATTGAGACACTTTAAGTAAGTTGTCATAGATTCCCCATATAATCGATGAAGAGGCGGGTGAGAGGATGTCAAAGGAGAGCAGTCAGAGATCTATGAGAGAGCTCTCATAGAGAGTTCATTTTTGACTTCATGAAAGGGCTGATAAATTCAATGGCAACTAGTGAAGCAGCTGAACATACAATTATAGCTGGAATGCTACCCACAGGCTCTTTAATCAGTCTGTCCTTTATCTCTAATATTTTGAGAATCCAGTTGCTAAATATTCTTTCTCTGAAATAGGACTGTGTACATGAATATATGCAAAATTTCTTGTTTATTGGAACTGTCTGTATCTACCAGTTTCATAATGAAGGCCATGTCTAGACAATGTTGATTATTTCATTTAACTCCTTTTTTTTTTTTTTCTGGCATCATCTATATTTACCAGTGTCCTATCAAAGAATGAGATTCAAGGTGACTTTCAAAAAGAGACTGAAAATATGAGACACATTTAAAACCAAATATTTTCCTATATACTCTTTATAATAGAACGTGTGTCCCAAGATAATGTCATATCACTGTCATAAAGCATAGGGATTATTTGATGTGGCATCCATTGAAACAGTGTTTTTAATCAGGTGTTTTTTTACTTTATGTTACACAAGAGAACAACATGCTATAAATACTGGGAATTCAAAAGATGTTTGGGTTTCAAGGCTTAAGAGGAAAGCTAATATTATCAGCTAAACAATTTGTTTAATCACAGGTAGATATTTAAAACTGGTAATCTACTTTATAATCTAAATACTTTAAAAAAAGCTTTCTTGAAACATTTTGTTCCTTTAAAAAGAAAGACAAAAATGTGCAAATAGAGAAAACAAATCTGTACATACATGCCCATCCGTTCAACAGATACTGGACATTTTAAAATATTTCAATATATTTATTGCTAAATTATTTCCATGTGGAAATGAAAATCATCATTTTTCTTCCTTTCCCCACACTCCTGTTCATTTCTTTCTGTGCTACCTTAAGAGAAGGAAAACTTGTAATGCATAAGGTGTGCTCCTATGCTCAATCCTCTGCCTCTCGCAGGATTACAGAATGAGGAGTGGGAAAGGGCCCCCACACCCCACCACTACCCCTGTGATAATGTACTCCTGCAAATACAGGTCCCTGGAGGTGCCTGTACTTGTTTATGTGAAGAGAGGGATGACAGAGGAATGGCAAGCAAAGGATGGATTGTTGTGTGGTTAGGTGTTGGCATCTAGCTATGTCATTCATTTTTCCCAGTGCAAGCAGGCTGTGATAACTTCATGACTTATTATCACTATGTTTCCTCATAAGGAACATTTTACTGACCTTTGTGGAAGCCCTGATTTCCTCTAAAGTGAGGACTAGTGTTTGCTGAAGCTTTTTACACTAAAAAATATCTAGTGGGAAAATGGGAAATAAAAATTCTCTTGCAATCATATGTTTGAATGGTATTTTGATTTCAAAAAAATCAAAGCAACCAAACACAGTTTCAGTTTTCAAATCAAGAGTTCTGAATTCTGATAAACTTACAATGGAAACAGTAATTTCAGTAAGTCCAAGCTCTCTTTGGTTGCTCCTGCCAAAACTTTATGTTTCAAAATTCTGAGTTACAAATTTGTGGAATACTCCAGCATCGAAAACAATTGATATGAAGACTTGTTGTGCATAAAGGTCAAAGTTATTTTAAGTCTTCAGGTATAGACAATCCAGCTTTTTCAAATAATTTTGAAAAGTTATGTTCACTTTTCAGCAACTCAGTTTCTGAAGATGCTTAAGTTATGTGAATAGGCATCCAAAAGCTGCTACTACATCCAACAAAAGAAAAGACTGAGAGGAGACCTCATTTCAGACTCCAGGTTCCTCCTCAGGTGAAGAGGAGGGGCAGGCACTGGTCTCTTCACTCTTGTGACCAGTGACAGGACCCAAGGGAATGGCCTGGAGCTGTGTCAGGAGAGGTTTAGGTTGGATATCAGGGAAAAGTTCTTCACTCAGAGGGTGGTTGGGCACTGGAACAGGCTCCCCAGGGAAGTGGTCACAGCACCAGCCTGACAAAGCTCAAGAAGCATTTGGACAGCGCTCTCAGGCACATGGTGTGACTCTTGGAGATGGCGCTGTGCAGGGCCAGGAGCTGGACTTTGAGGATCTTTGTGGGTCCCTTCCAAATCAGCATATTCTGTGATTCTGTAATTCTGTAAAATTGTGGCTTACAATATCTTCATCTACCTTATTCATAAATGAAAACTTTGTGGATAGACATGGGAAAAAGAGTTTCATGGTTTCAGTGCCATGGAGGCTGAAGTTATGACCCAAAGACTCAGACATGTGCTGCTGTTTAAGTGGGACAAACACATCTGGTAGTGCTGGAGACTTCCCAATAGAAAGTTTAGAGAGAAATAACCTTGGTCTTGAGAAAAACATAACAGTCCACTGAAAATACCAGTTATAACAAAAATCAGTTTGTGAAAAAATCTTTTGTAAACAGAAAACCAGCATTGTGGTTAAATGAGCAAGTTATGAGGCTTTAAAAATAGGAAACAAAGATCCCTAACTGGCATCTGTCTTCAAAATCCTCCACCTCTGCCTCTGAGTAGATAAAAAATGCAAGTGATAGGTTGGAAACTGAGCATTTCCTGCAATCACAAAATCCACACATTTATCATGCTACTTGATCCTATTCTGACCACAGAGAACAGAATAAACACTATGACTCAAATAATACATTTTAACTCTGTTCATTATATATATTTTGAGAATAGCCAGACTATATGTATTGTCAACAGAAATCCCAAAACATTGGGGTAAACAGTCACAGGAAAAAGGAAAAAAAGAAAATTCACAAGAAAAGGAAATCTTAGAGAGATATTTCTTCTGTTTCTTTTTATATATACTTATCATAAGAGGCTCATTTAACTTCTGTACATAGGCAGACATGGTAATACACATATGCATGAGGGATGGTATAATTGCATTGTGTTAATTAAAATGTGTCTTAAAATAATGACTTTTGCAGTCTTTTCAAAGGAGCAAGCCTGTTTGGGTCAGCTTTACCCTGATTTTTGTTGACTGGAAAGAAATATGTAATGCCATTTCACATTCTAAAAAAAGAAACAGCAGTTGAGCTGTGGCTCAGTCACCACATTTTTTCAACCACTGAGAACTCAAAAAACCACAGCAATGAAAATTATAGGAAAATGCCAGAGGATTCAGATACCAAAGAAAGCCTAAGACTAAGTGCTATAAAATCTGGGGGTGGCTGCCCAGCTAAAGTGGGTATGACAGGGTACCCTACACTGAATAGTGATGGGGAGAGGAACTACTTTATTAAGCCTAGAGCCAGGAATGGCTTCTTGGAGCAGTACATTAAAGAGTGTAGAGGCAGCCAGTGTCTTCAGTCGTGTTGGTTGCCCTGGAACAAAGAGGTTTTTCTTTTCTGGGAATGAGCACACTGTTCAGTTTGGCATATGTGATGTCCCAATATCAAACATCAGCTCCTGACAGAAGTTCCTGGAAGAAGTTGTAGTAACCTGAGGAAGACAGATCCTATTCCCTCTGTGCAATAAGACAGGTCTTTATTTCAGTATTAATCATTTCTAAAAGTTGTGACTTCTGTTGGTTTGTATCTCTTGTGAATATATATTATCTCATTATCACATTTTAAAAAATGACAGCTATTACATTCAACTTTGGATATGTACAATATGCAAAAATTTGCTGTAATCATAAAATATTACCACAAACATTTGGAAAGTATCAGTGATTATTTTTTCTAGAACCACATTTTGATTAATTGAAAAAAAACACCCTCTCATTTTTTCAGGTATTTTTCTTCTGATTCTTTGTTTTTTTAAAGAGCTCATGAACATGAGATACTTCAGGGAATAAATTATGATTATGAACTAATAATGAAATGTCTGTGAGGTTGCCAGCATTTTGTCCTCTTATTTCTATCTAATAATCACCAGAGTATGTCACTATAATACCACAGTGCACATCCTGTTGTCCCATTCTGTTTGAACATTAAGGATCACAAAAATATTGTGATGACATAAACATCCCTCCTCTGAAAACCAAAACACAATAAACAGTCAACACCACACCCTCTGAACCTCAGGAAATGCAGATTTCCAAAACATTTAGAATACCCAACAAAAAATAATTATTCCTGTTATTTAGAATAATGACCTCCCTTGTGATTCAAAAAATGAGAGAAACTGGCAAATGCTCCTTCTGTCAATTGGAAGGTCTATAGTGGCCTGCCTCAGAGAAATGTTAGCAGAGTGTAGGACTGACGAAAATTACTTTATTTCATCCATATCCTGGGGGCAGGGCAGAAAAAAACCCTTGATTCTTTAAGACAGTTTGTGCCACAGCAAAATCACAACTCTCTACTTTCCCTCCTATTCCACCCCAATAATATCTTTCCCGCATATTCAATAATTCAATATCTAATAACAATCCAAATATCCAACAGACCAATATTTTTCTAGACATTCTTCATTAAGTCTGTAGCACTACATGGGGTTGCTGTGACCCAAGTGCAGGACTCAGCACCTGATCTTGTCCAAATGGCCCTGATGCAGCCCATTCAGATCCCTCTGCAGAGCCTTCCTCCCTTCCAGCAGATCAGCTCGGTGTTGTCAGTGACTTACTGAGGGTGCTCCCAATCCTCTTACCCAGACCATGGATAAAGGTATTAAACTGAAGTGGTCCCGGTGCAGAGGCCTGGGGAGTTGTGCTTGTGAGAGGTTGCCAACTGGATTTAATTCCACTCATCGTCACTCTTCAGGCCCAGCCACCAGTGAACAGTGAATACATCCAAGCCAAAGAGCTTGGATGTTACTCCAGGCGAGTGCTTTGGGAAAGGGTGTCAATGGCTTTACTAAAGTGTGGGTAGACAACATCCACAGACTTTCCCTCATCCACTGTGTCACATGTATCTATTATGAGATAGTATGAGTAGTTCCTTTAAAGGTGTTTTTTCCTCTTTGCTGACTAGGAAGGGAGTTAGAAACATGACTGAACCTTATTCCAGAATAATTTAAGATATAAAGTCATACGTCTGCCCATATATCTGACGATAAAAGTGAGTTTAATCTTTTTCACTAAAAAATTATGCTTCATTAACACATAGAAGTAAATTAATATTTTTATTGGCTTTATAGTGCTAGGAAAATCAATGGCATATGTGACAGAAAAACAGATAATGTATGCTTCCTACAAATAATTCTATACCTGTGTTGACAGTATTAGCAATTTGTTATAGTCAAAAATTATCTGCTTCCTTTTCAGTACTAGTCAACTGGAAGTTTTTGATTCAGAACTATTCTATGACCTGTGAACAAGCATATTAATAATCTGCATACACCCATATAAAAAAACTGCATACACCCAACACCTTTAAATGTGCACACAGATGTGGTTTTCTTAACGAACCACAAGTCGGAAAAACTAATTCTTAGCCTGTTGTATACACAGACCACTGAAACTAAATGCTTCTAGGTAGAAAAAGTTACTTCTAGGTGTATGTAGGGAATTTTCTAATGAATTATGGAAGGAAGACAATATGAAGTACAATTATAACAAGGAAAGTGTTCTTGCATATAGATCATGCAGAAATACTGGATAACACTGCAAAGCTGTAATATTTTGACTTTTAAGAGCCCAGAGGATATGCTGGATATATGGTGATTTCAGGGAATTGTATAATTGGAATTGTGCAGAAAATTTTAAAGAGCAGCTGACCCTAGCTTTTCTGATAGCTAACAAGATTAGTTGCAGCACCTATCAAGACACAAAATCTCTTTCAGTTGTTTGAAAGCCAGGCTTCACTAAGAAAAAAAAACATCAAAGAAGGAAAGAAAAAATAAGTTTCTTAACTGGAATGAATTGATGCATAATAATCTGCAGTAGAAAAAAAAAACTGGTTTCAATTTTAATGTCAGCTCATAATGCAGTGTGGGGTCTAATGCTATTTTGACATAATAAAGTAAAAAGTTGAAATGGATGTTCTTTGGAAATAAGGACACCAGTTGCAGTGAAATTGACACCCAAATGAGGTGTTGCATATCTAAATCTCCACAGTGAGTATGAGTAGAAAATATACTGGAGATTTTTTAACAATTAAGAACTATCATTGTAGAAGACAGCAAAAGACTAGTAGGGGATTATTATGTAATTAATTTTTAATGAAAAATAAACATATAAGAAATCAAGATTATATGAATAGATTTATATATATGACTGTGTGTATGTAAATTTGACTTTACATAAATTATAAACCAGTTACAAATGTTTTGTTTATAGATTCAAAAATAATAATTAAAAAACCTCATTGTGTACTAACATGAATATATAAAATTTATTTCTTAAAAGTAAAAACCAAAAAAGCCCTATTCTCTTCATGATGCAGCCAAGTGTGACCAGACATGCAGGTGATATTGACCTCTAGGAGAACCATCCCTTCCACATTAACAACAAAATTAAATCTCCTCCATTTCCCCACTCTCTCCCCCAGCCCGGAAATTAATTGTGGAAATATACAATTTTTTCTGCCTTTATAATTATCTACAATGGCTGTAGGACAGGTAATTTCTAAGGGAGATGAAAGAAATCTGTCTGTGGGATGTGTCACATACAAGACGTGAAGATTTGAGACATTCTAAATATTCAAAGGTTTGTTACTTGGAAAAGTGTGATGAAATAAACAAAAGTTACTAGAGGATTGGAGTGGATTTAGGAATTTTTTTATCACTTAGTGGTGGGACTGGGTGACTGTCCTTGTTTGAGTATAGTATGACCTGGGCTTGCTGATGAGACAGTTTATTGTGTTTACTTGCCTTTTCTTATTATGCATCTGTCTGGAAAGATGTTGTTAAAGTTTAAGGAACACATCTTTTAGCTGGGATACTCAGTGCTCAATAGGTAGTGAGCATTCTACTCTTACACATAATAATCAGTAAATGTCAATAAAGGTATGAGAGATGGAATAAATGAAGATTTCTTATGCTGTGGAATATTACCTCCTAGTACAGAAACACTGATTTTCACGGGGAATTTTGTTTAAGTGAACACCTATATTAAAGTGAAATTCTGAATTTTAATTCATTTAGCAGCAAAGTTTTGAGACTAAAATTTTGTCTTTTACATAAGGATATTTTTCAAATATTAAGAGGTTTTTGTTGGCTTTAAACCAGAATTTTTTGTATATGTATTAAAATGCTGATGAAAAATTATAAACCTCTTCCTAAAATGTTTGACTGTTACATTTTTACCCTCAGTAATTCAGAGATCACTTTTTCCTTATAAATATTGAACAAAATACTTTAAAATAAATGAGTAAGAATGAAAATAGTGCCATCTGCTTTCTCAGCTTGAAACATATTACTGCTTAGCCTACCCAGTACTGTTCTTATGATTTTACTGTGGTTAATTTATTTCATATTTGCAATAAATTTGCAGTAAAATTTTCCACAGTATCCCCTAAATGAGTTAAAATTACTGAAGGCAAATGCAGAAAGAAAGATGGAAATAGTTTCTGGACAGAGAATGGATTTACTCAAGCAAAAAATGCAGAACTCTGGCTATGCTTTGTGCCAAACATCAAATAGTTCCTTATTGGTACTTTTATTTCCCATGCATAGAATATCTTATGATTAGCATGGTTGTTAATTAAAGATTATTCCTTATTACCTGTTTTAACTCTGCACATGTGAAGAAACAGCTAAACAAAGGCCACCATAACAATGATTTTGTTTTTATTTTTTATGTTTAATGCTAAACTTGTGCTTCAAGATAATGCACTGCTGGATTCCATCTATTCAGGTTGGACATCTGCAGGCTGTAATCTCTGATTATGATGGGAATTGTACTTCAAATTGTCATAGAGCCCTGAAGACATTATTTTGGCTTCTTTTGAATAGGAGACCAGCTGCAGAATTCTTCTGTCATCGCACCTCACCATTACACCGCAACGGAAGGAAGATCAAATCAAGATAAAAAGCCTCACTGTGGTAGCTAGAAAACAGACATGCAATAAAAAGTGTACCCAGAAGTATTCATAGTCTCGCCTTTGACAAGGCTGAACAAGTAGGTGAGCCACGTGGAGAGAATTGGAGGCAGGGAGAGACAAAGCTGAAGTGAAACAGGAAAGTCATTTTATGCTAAGTAGCTTTCTAGCCATTTTCAACAGAGGTGCTTTATAGAGAGGGAGTATGAGAGTATATAAGAGGAATTGGTGAGTGGTCAAATCATTTTCAGTGTGAAAAGTTGTGAAAACTCAGTGACTCTTTTACAGAAATCATACTCCCAAAAATAAGAGTGATTGGGAGACTAAAATGGACGCAATGTGCTTCTGAAATTACAGTTTATAAGTAACGAAACAAACAGACAAAAAAAAACACCAAAAAAAAAAAAAGGAACCAAAGAAAAAGCAACCCTAAATATCTTAATAGTTCAGCATGTCCAATGTTGGTTTATTACTAAAAGGGCAGAGAAATGGTCTAAGGAATGTTTTATATTTGAGACTGATGACTGTAAAAGAAGCTGAAGGGAATCTCCAGGGCATGGGTGTATGGAAGGTTACCTGAATGTGACCCTATAATCCCAGTTTTGTATACATGAGTTACAGGCCCCTCCACTCTGACCAATGCACTGAGGTGAATCTCATTCTGTATTTTCCTCTAAGAATGCATCCTCTGGAAAAAAGGAGCAACCTAAGTGAAATGTTCAGTTTTGTTAGGACACAGTTTAGGACAGTGATCTTCTAAGAGAGGAATTTTGCTAGGCAAACAGGGAAAAACTAAAGGACACTGAACATGAAGCCCACCATGTATTCTCTGTGCCCTTGACTTCAGTCTTGCTCATATCAGTGGCTTTCAGAACTTCCTGGCTGCCATAAACTGTCATTTGTTTGCTTTAAACAAACATTTGCTTTAAACAAACATCTGTGACATTAATTCTAATACTGTAATACTGTTCATGTCTGTGAAGCACATCAAGGACTCATTTTTATTTATACTTCATTGTCATCTTACTAAAGATCACATTTGTTTAGAGGTTTGGGGTTTTTTTTCCCCTTTCAAGGATTCTTTGAACCAGTTGAAATATGCATTATAGCTGTATGATTAGATATGCTTTCTGCAAATAGATGAATAGGGGAAATATGCCTCTCATCACATATTGAGAGCCTGATAATGAAGGAAATTATTAAATTACCATTAGTTGTTTAAAATTCCAGTTGCTCAAAGAGACATTCTTGCTCTCAGAAGCACAAAAACTCTACAGATCAGAAATAATTTTTTTTTATATTTGGTGCTGCTTCTGTGATGGAAAAGAATCCAATTTAGATAATTAAGAAATTGGACTACCAAAGTTCAAAACAATCTGAGTAATTTCACTCCCACAATGACGAGTTAGAGTTATTAAAATTGATTCCTGACTCTCAGATCAATTTGCTGGAAAAAGTTTGGGAATAAAAAAAAAGGTGACATTTTTAAAAGAGGGTTGAAGTCCTGAATAGTTCCTATCTTGACTGGGTAAACTCAAAGGCATTACTCCTTAATATTTGTTCCTTTTATTTTTTCTTAACTTCCCCTGCCCCAATCTGTAAAACTTTATACAAATTTCTTCCACATTTGATTATAGCTCCTCATCAACTGGACGGCTTTCACAGTTGTCTAGTGAGGAGGGAAGATATTTTCTGAGCTGAAATGGACACTTTTCCAAAATTTAATTTTCTACGACTACATATTACTTTTTTGACTGAAAAGTTCACAGGAAAATATTATGATTATTTTTAGGAATTACTCCACTATTACTAACAAGTCAGAGCTGAAAATCTCTGAAAAAGCTGAAAATCAGATTACACTCCAGGTTATTTTGCATATGGATGAAAGCAATGTTAAATTTGTTTTAAAAGTGAGATTACTGTATTCCTTCTTAATATTCATTTCTATATACATTCCAAAACAACAGTTTCTTAACTTTATGTTAATTTTTGTTGCACCAGAAATATAATTTCTACTTCTGCATTATCAAGACTATTTTCCAGCTGAATTAAGAAGAAATTTTTTCCATGTAATGCATTAGTTTGTCCTATTTAATTGTTTTTACCAATGTAATTGTTAGACATTTTAGGATGAGGCCATGCCATGTTTCAGGGCTTTGATGTCACATCATTTCACCCAAGACCTGGGTCTTAAAAAAGGCTATGTCCTTAATATATTGTGGTCTGTTTTAACTAATACTGATTTTAAAAGATTTTGTTAACCTACTGAGATGAAAACAACAAGACTTATTCTAATCTTTATAATTTAATTTAATTTATAATTTAATTTTTGTGACTTTAAAGGAGCATGCTACTCGTCTGATAAGAGTCGCATTAAAATGAAGATTGTTCAGTTGCTTTTCTGCCCTCAGGAACAAGCAGTTTAAATTTTACTGTAATACAACATACATTAACTTTCTGCTCAACAATCGAATAGTGAACATTTGTGTTTTGCAAGCACAGCTGTATTTTCATACTTTTCCTATAGCTTTCCTGTAAAACACTCATCATAAACTCTGACCTATAAAAAGTTTTTACTTTTCTTCATAGAAAAATAAAGTCTTCCAATGTTTTTCTCAGATTGTTTTATTTTCCAACATTACTTGTAAAGTGAAAGAAAAAAATGCTTATAGATATGCTTAGAAAAAATATGTCAAAAATTAATCCCACTTTATATGCACATGAAAAAAATGCAAGGATTTTCTCTCAGGGATAATGCATACAATTTGCATACATACCTACATTTATGCTCAAATCTATCTCATTAGGATAATTTTTTTCAGAAAATCAAAGCTTTAAATTTGAGTAATGCCCAACTGCGACTGAAAACAACCGCAGAAGACAAACCGTGTAGAAATGTTTGGTCTTTCTAATAGCGGTTGGTGTTTACTGACTCAGTAGGCTGCATATGCTAGCAATGGTACATCTTCAAAACAGTGCTTTCCTTGCTCTTTAATACAATTCACATCTCACTCAGTAGCTGCACCTGTGCTAAGAGCAGTAGCTCATAGTCACAGGGCCCTGAACATCCCGAGCTGTCTGCTTTCAGTAGAAGGTAGGACAAAATGCTCTCCAGGGAATATTTCTGATGCAGAAATTTTTGTGATTCTGCACTGTCCTTTAGTGAATTTTAAGGAAGAGAAATGCAGCAATACAGTACGTTTCTGTTCTACAAGGTATTTTCAAATTGGTAGGAAAGCCTTCATTAAGGACACAGTCCACAGCTGACAAAGAAGCCGTTTCTTCATATACAGCCATTTCTTCAAACTCAAACCTGCACAAATTCTGGCTCAAAAAATATTTGGGAATTTTACATTTGGGAATTTTTCTTTCTCTCTTTGTTTGTTTGTTTGTTTGTTTTTCAATTCCCTTGACTATCTCTCACTATCTAGAGTTTCATGGCCAGGAACTTCTTATGTGGTGAAGTACATTCACTAATTAAGACTCCATCTACACAGGAAATATGTATTTAAATTACTCAAAGATGGAGCTATCCACTTTACTGCATTTATTTTAATAATCTATTTTAATTCTGTCGAAGAGGACACAATTTTTTTTATTATTGTCCAAACTGAACTGAAACTCTTCTTCACCTTTTTTTCCCACCACTAGTCCAATTTCAGGAAATTTCCTAAAATGCTTACAGAAATCAAATTTCACTAGTCAGTTATAGTGAATGAAAATTGGCTTCTGAAGGTTTAAAAGCCTGCAATTTATCATTAATTCAAACAGTATAAATCAAATTCATTTGTGTAAAAGCTATGTCATGACCCAGTAAAGCACATAAGGCTAGAGGCAATAAGAATCAGAAATCCAAATTCAGGCAAAACTAAGATAACAAAGCCTGTGAACTAAAATAACTAAATACATAAGAAAAGAATGGTTTGATATTAGGAATTTACAGGACCACTGTGTTCTTAAGCAAGCACAGGGCAGTACTCCAGGCAAATATCTCTGTCTCTCTCCCTGCTGTGCCTCACCTACACTGAGGAAATGGGAGCTCTTCTGGCTAGGTGCCATATCTTACTGGGAAATGGAACCTGAGTGAACTGGTAGCATTAGGTGTGTAGGGCAACTGGTGGTCTGAGAAGAGACAAACTAGACTGAATTATCCATCAAGCGTTCACAACCAGCACAGGCATATGGGATGGGGAATGAGAGGCTGGAGAGCAGTGCTACGGAAGAGACCTGGGCATCCTGGTCAGTGGCAAGCTGAACATGAGCCAGCAGCCAGGAGGGTCAACCCTGTCCTGAGGGCATCAGGCACAGCATCACCAGCGGGCAAGGGAGGGGATTGTCCTGCTCTGCTCTGAGCTGGGGCAGCCTCAGCTCGAGTGCTGTGTGCAGTTTTGGGTGCCACAGTGTAAGAAAGACATTAAAATGTTAGAGAGTGTCCAAAGGAAGGCAATGGGGATGGTGAAGGGCCTTGAGGGGAAGCTGTATGAGGAGCGGCTGAGGTCACTTGGTCTGTTCAGCCTGGAGAAGAGCAGACTGAGCAGAGACATCATTGCAATTACAACTTTCTTGTGAGGGGAAGAGGAGGGGCAGACACTGATCTCTGTGGTATACAGTGACAGGTGACCCAAGGAAATGAACTGAAGCTGTGCCAGACGAGGTTTAGGTTGGATATCAGGAAAAGGTTTTTCACCCAGACACTGGAACAGCCTCCCCAGGCAAGTGGTCACAGCACCAAGACTGACAAAGTTCGAGAAATGTTTGGACAATGCTCTCTGACATATGGTGCAATTCTTGGGGTATCCGGTGCAGGGCCAGGAACTGGACTTGATGATCCTTGTGGGTCTCTTCCAAATCAGCACATTCTGTGATTCTGTGATTTTTATTTATTCTTTTAATAGTCTTGCTGTTAGATACCTTATGTTATCTCTGTTTCTTCTCATATAGCTGTGCTACCTTTCCAGACTCTGGTCCCAGGACTGCTTCTGTATTTGAACTGAAATTCAAAGTTAATTTATAACTACTCTTTGGAGCAATGCTTGGAAGCCAGGTTTCTTCCAGCTAGCGCCCTATTCACTAGAAAGAATAAACTCAGCCTATTCCTCGAATTATTATCCTCTGTTCTCTCTTGAAGTGGGAACTTCCAGGAATAAGCTGATATAACTTTTTCTGATTATGGAGGCTCTTAGTCACTAACTATTTCCCTTATTACATTCTGTGGAAGCAAATGGTAATGGTTTATACGTATTTGCATATAGAAAAGGCTCTGTGCCCATTTCAGTCCTATTAGGTCATGAAATTCTAGTCATGCAGTTTATAGTCAGGCTGTTGGAGAATTATTTCCTTCAATAAATGTAAAAACATGATATGACTTTGTCCTATTACAGAAAACTCTATCTATTTCTATTTCTACTTCTTGTCTCTTACAGTTTATAAGATAGAAAATTAAAATTAAATTCTGCTTGATATGTACAAAGACTTTGAAATGCCTGTCAGGCTGCATTCAATCTCTGGCTGAGGAGAAAATGTAGATTGGTCTCAGTGAAAAGAAAGAAAAAGGCTTCAGAGGCTAGTGGCTTGCATGAATTTGTACAAGAAACATTCTGAGCTCTGGAGTATATATATATATCGTGACACCCTTCCAGGCCCCTCATTTTAGCAAAAACAACAACATTAGCTCCTGGCAGATTGATCTTTGCTGCCAACTAGAAAAAAATATTCTGGGTACTCTCTGATAGGTATTAGAGAATATGGAGAATATTTCAAGCAGCAGTGATATATTTGAGTTGTATCAAACTTTAGCCTAGTTGTGTTTGATGAGAATGTAAGATATTTTTTCCTGGCTCTCCCATGTTCTTTACTGGTTACATGATTTCTGACATACTTGTATTTTCCAGAATGACTGTGTGCAGACAGCTGGGAGGAATATCCATTACAGATGTCATTTCCCACAAAATGTCCTCACATAGCCTCTAATATAATTCTTGGCCATTCTTCTACACAGTGGTGTCATATAGAAAGAAAGAATTTGCATAGACACTTGGTCATTTGTTTTAGGGCATTTCTTTAAATGATTTCTTAGAAAATACATAGACTAAAAAGTGTAAAACCTAATCACATACATTAAATTCAACTGACTTATCTGAGGCAGTCATCACAACATCAGCTCCATTTACTTTGTAGTTCTAGTACCATTTTGATGGATTTCTCAGTTCAGATGGCCATATTTTGTGGCCAAAGCTCTTAGACTGATTTGATAAAGGTACATATATTGCCAGTATATCTTTAGAGTACAGATAAATAATAAAATACTTCTGTAAGTACATAACTCTCTAGCTTTGGACCCCATAAGAAAAATTTTGGAAAGCAAAATACACAGCTTTGGAATGAACCAGAACACTTTCTTCTCAGAGGTAACAAACTCTCTTTTCAGTTTAAATTATATAGTTCACACACTGCACAGTTTAATCACAGATAATGTAAGTTTCTATATATAGTTAGATTATTTTATGCCAGTTTTTTTTTCCTTTTCAAGATTTCACAGCAAACTATAAATCAAATTTAAATGTAAGGTATAAAGTGTTACTTCTGGTTCCTGCAGTGTCAATTAATGTCAAGTCACTCGCTACTGAATAAAATCAGAGATTCTGAGAGAAGTCCTTGGCATTAACAAGAGCTCAGCAGCCATTATTTGCTTCATATACTCCAGAGTTATTTTGATTAGTACTTAGGAAGCAATGTGCTATTACTCTAAGCTTAATGTTGATGTAATTTTAATAAATAAAAAAGAAAATAAACGTCTATCAGTCATCTGATATGAAGACATTTGAAGGGTGTATTTTGTGTCTCTGATATTGATTAAAACAAATGCACTTTTTTATGAAATTAACTTAATGTTGGCATTTTGCTTGTGAGAGAACATAACAATAGGAAAAGGTATGCCGTATATGCTTTCCATAATTTATTGCAGGTTGAGACATAAAATAAGAAAAGAGCAAATTTAAGAACCAGAACATGAGCTGGTGAAAATTAGGGACATAGATTTGAAAACATCTGTGAACTTGTAAAATTAGTTAAGGAACAGCTTAAAAACAGTGAGGAAGGAACGCATAAAGAAAAGACCTAGGAAATGAAGTTATGTTGTATTAGAACTGTAAATAGTAAATTAAGGCTTCTTTTTTTTTAAAAAAAAAAAAGATATATATAATTTGTCTTTCTATTTAAATTGTTTCTCTTCTCACATTTATTACAGCAAATTAAATAATTAAACTTTCAATTATTGCTAGCAGAAAACCTGTTATGAACCAGCACCTTCAAATCTAAAAGAATTTCTTATATGTGTGTGGTGCCTTACTGGCATGGGGGAGATGGGAAGAGAGAAAGGATTAATTGCTCTGTGGAGTTGTGCTGCTTTTAGACCCCGTGAGTCTGTTGAAGAAAGTCCTGCTTCCCTCTTTTAACCCTATTTCCTTCACTGGGATTGGGTGGTTCCAAAAGAGATTTCTTCCTGCAGAAATAAACAACAAGTTGCCCTGGTTCTGGCCAGGAGGGTTAATTTTAGCAGTAGTGAGGAGACAGGAAGGCCAGGACCTGGAGGTTATTTGATACCACATCATTTCATTTTCCAGGGATGAGGGGAGGGCTCACTTCTGGGTCAGCATGGTAGGGTTTTATCATTACTGTTTCAAATAGATTGTTCCTACCTCAACCTGTGATCTTTATGCTTTGTGCTTGCAATTCTCCCCTCAAGCTGCAGGGGAGGGTGAAAAGGAGAGGGGAAGCAAGCAAACAGAACATGGTTGGAAGATTTTCAGTGGCTGCACTAAATTCAGGAGTACCAGTTCTAAACCACTACACAGTGGTTTGGTTTAGGATGGAACAGAGATGAAAAGCACTTTGGGTCTCTTGGAAATACTCTGTGTACAGTTTTAGACTTGATGAGATTCACATCACTTGATAAAGAGATAGCAGTTATTGAGGGTTCTGGAACAGATTTTCTGTTCCTAGGAACACAGCTAGTGGGACTTCCTGAAGCATGCCAGATACCAAAATGTACACTTTGTGGTCACTAAGTAATAGTCCTCTCATGGTCCTTGCTTGTGAAATTGCTTGCAAGGTCAGCTCATCATTAGATCTTTCACTCTATCTTACTGTTACTTGGCATGTGAGACTTCTGATCTGCCTATCAGACAGTTAGAAACCATCAAGACCATTGGGTTTCTGCTCAGTGAAGTGATCCAAAGGAGATCGAGTCATACCTGTATTTCTTTGCATGAGTATTTCAGTTGTTCACCAACATTTCCCTGATCTGTGTTCTGTGTTTTTATTTTTTAATTCTACTACTCAGGAATTCTTAATTATAATGACTCTTTACTGACCTACTTAATTGATATGAAAAACATGTGCTACCTACTTTTGCTTACAGTTGGATTGTCCTACATCTAGCTCTGAATCTTAATATTGAACAGAATCTGAATCGGTCTTGGTAATTTCAGTCTGCAATCATTTTGTTTTCTCCTTGCTGAAGCCTAATGCTAATGTTTAAAGCTAGGTGTCTGACATTGTGGGTAATTCCCTTCCTCTGAGTTAGCAAAAGCATCATGCAATAATTTTAGTATTTGTAAGACTAGCTCTTAAAATTCACTTACTTGTTAGTTGCTGTTTGTAAAGCAGAACATGAAGTCTTATTTTCTACTCATCTTTCTCTGTATTACCAAAGCAATTTTGCTTGCCGGATTACATTCATTCTTTCCCAGAAGGTCGTTAAAAGATATGAAGACTACTATTCATCTACACTCTTTACTTTTACTCTAGTTGGTATTGTAGTCGGAATAATTTAATCTACTATCTTGTGGCAGAGTAATTCTAAAGAATATAGTACTGTTACTAAATTCTCTTATTTAATTGTTTTCATATCTCATCGTATGCAGGTTATATCACCTCTGTGCTTTGATATCTAACAGAAATGTCATTATTTTAAGCAATGAAATAATAATGTGAATAATGTAAAGAAAAGTAAAATACAAGATACAATACAATGTGAAATACTGTTCTTCCTCTGCAAGTAATACCTGTTGCATAGATATCTTTTTTTTAATAGGAATCCATTTTCCTTTAACATCTGTATTTGCTGCAAAGGGAGAAGAAAAAAATTAGCACTTACAGTAGGATACAACTGATTTTTTTTTTAATTCCAAAAAACTGTTCTCATTATTATCATCATGTTTAACAGAAGAATCACACACAAAAAGACAAGCATTCAAAGATTTCTTAATGTAGTTTTTTTTTTTCCAAACTAGCTTGCTGTATATATTCCAGTTCAGTAGCTTACAGTAGTTAAAGAAATTAGGGAATGAAAAACAAATTTTCAAGCATACATTTGTAACTGCATGGTCTGAACTTCTAGGAATTTTGTAAGGTCTCAATAGTCATTATTCTATTTACTGCAATAATTCAGCAATCCAAAAATGGCACAGATGAAAAAAAAGAGTTCCACTAGGAGAAAGATGAATCTCCCTTGTGCACTCTAAACTGATGCCTTAACAGGGTCTGGCAGTTTTGTCTTGAACTAATGGAAAGAGAAAGCTGGAGTGTATTCCAGAGCCCTGTGCATGGAGGGATTTTCCACAAGTGAATATCTCCTTTCTTTGGTAAAAGATCTTCAGCTATCTTCAAGAGCAATGCCTTTTTCTTTTTCCAAAGCAGAATACAGATGTCAGGAAGGCATTGTCTTACTAGGATTTTCCAAAATAAAATTTTCAATCTTGTTGAAATGCATATATTGGAAATATACTTGATTTCTAATGTACATTTTATTTTCTGTTATTTTCTCTCCAAAGTTTTAATCTAAGAATATTTCAAAATTTAATTTAATGTTTTGCTTTATTTTGGGGTTTTACATTAGTTTTATAATCTGAAATTATTTTATTACATGGACTTTTATAGCTAATTGCCTCTGGATGTATGGAAACCTTTATATTTTTTATTTTTTAAATTTCTGGTTTATTATGTAAGTTCAGTTATGACAGGCTGTTGCAGTTTTGTTAAGCAGTACTTTCCTTAATGATTCCAAAAAAAAACATCATAGCATTATGTTATGGCTTTATATTCTAGTAGCAGTTGCTCACTTTTCTCTAATCTCGTGCTGTACATGAGCAAATGGGTACATAAATGTAACAAAATCCTTACATTCCAAAAACACAGACATAAAGGTGGCCTAAATTTGAGGAAGCCAATATTCCATTATCATGTCACTTAGTCTTACTTTGTAGCACATTTCTTGGCTTGCATGTAAAAGTAAGGGGCTAAGGTTACCTTTCTTCAAATGTTAATGTAATTCCTTTACCATTTTAGGGCACTTCTACTCTCTAAGAGATTTACTGCAAATGATCCCAACAGGTAAAATCTGTTGATCCCTAAAGGCATATATGCATATCCAGGCATTTCCATGGATTTCAGTTCAGCGGATTAGATGTCTAAAGACTCTGTCTTTCTGAATTTGAAATTTCTGGTAAAAGAATACGTGTTTACACATCAGAACATCAGCTTTAATCCATGTATTCTTTAACACAAAAAATTTCCACTGCAGCTGATATGTTAAGAAAATGATTGTGGTTGAATATTAGTTGCAACAGAAAAGACTATGTGGCATAGACCTTTATAAGCTAAAAAATCAGTTTGTTCCTATTACCTAATTCACATTTTTCATTTAATTACAATTACATCTGGATTTAAAATTCAAGATATAAAAATTTTTCTTCTGAAGAATGTGGAATTCCAAGCAGTTTATGATAATATGGCATATATGTACACATAGGAAGGAAATATATGTACACACAGCATATATATACACACAACAAAGAAACAAGTGAGAAAGCAAACAGGAAATTCCTTCTCCAAAAGAAAACAGAAGATAATTAGTGCATTTATCATGTAGGAGTAAGAAACACACACACATTTGTTTATCATTTTCTGTGTACAGCAGCCTTGACCTCTTTAAGCAAAGTTCGCATAAGAGCAGTAAGAATAAAAATGCGTATTGATGTTTAATAATAATTAGGAAATAGTGAGTTTCTAGAATTTACTACTTGGAAGTTCTTGAAATATGTTTTTCAAAAATGTTCAACAGAACATGAGGACAGAACATCAGTGCCCTTGGCCCTCCATGAGTTTTGTGAGAAGCAGCTTACACCATGGACAGGAGGGCTCAGTTTTCCCCAGCTCAGAAGCATTGAGTGCTTTTGTGCTGCCCTAACCTCCTTCTGGTGCAGCAGGAGCTGCTTCATGTCCGCAGTTCTTCACGAGTCATGGACCAAATGTGGCTTTCTCCTCTCTCTACTGTCACTGAGAAAGGTAGTATGGACTAGGTAGTGGGGCGAGGTCACAGTCTGCTCAACAGGCAAGTGACAGCTCTCCGTCTCTGCTGCTGCACAGATGCAGAAGAACGGAAGAGGGGAGGGCTGGTGAGGGAAAGCTGTGAGATTTGGTTCAGAGACAAAGCTGGCCAGAAAATCCCCTTCTAAGCTCTTTTCCACTGAATAACAATGTAGATTTGTAGCGCATCTCAGTGCAGTTCAGTTCTGTTCCATCAACACTGCCCAAACTCTTGCAAGTGTGTACACCCATCTCCTCTCTGCTAGCAAATCTGATCTGCTCTGTACCCCTGGTTCAGAGTGTCTTGCTTTCTCCTGACTGTGATGATGTGGATCTGGATATACCCAAAAAAACAGTGCTGGGAGAATGCCACCAGAGGAACTGTGCCATACAAGTGCCATCCAGCACTTGTATGATGTCTGTTCAAATTAAATAAACAGTACCAATGGGTCCAAGCACTGTCTCAAGCACAACTCCTCCATCTCCTTGATGCAGGCGTGGCTTGTGAAGGAAATATTCCCCCAGACGTTGCCTGAGCCTGGTTGGGCGATGACATAGGAATAGCAAGTTAGCTATTTTGGAAGGGAAGACAGTTTGCCAAGTGGAGACTAGACACACCATGGTTTTGTTGAGGGATCTTTCATTATGCCTAATTTACAAGTTATTCTAATATTTTTCTCTATTAAATAAACTGCTCCCTAATTAACTGTACCTGATCATTCCCATTAATCTCCTTTTAGAGGAGGTAGCTGGGACATGCAAGAATATTAAAGTTGCCTTTATCTTGCCAGCTGGAGAATTGAAAAAAAAATATATACCCCTGGACATCATACATGCACACTTCCTTGAATCAGGACAGCTTTGCTTCTATCAGGGTTTGAGGTAGCTTAGTTGCTAATCCCTTTCCTGATTGCAAAGGTGACACACATTTGGAATACAAAAGAGCAAAACTGAGGTTAAATTATGAAATAGAATTATTTTCAAATCTCACTCGAAAAGTGTCTAAAGAGATAAAATAGAGTGTTATTTAAATATATAGCCTAGCGGGCTCAGTACAGAGCTGTAAGTTCATGAGTTGTATAATGATAGAACAGGCTCCGATAGAAATTCCTG
>NW_005054418.1:1042534-1079483 GCF_000277835.1 Geospiza fortis | reverse complement strand
GCTGGTGTTGCTTAATTCACTCACCCTAGCTGATTTATCATGGAAAAGCTACAAAGCATTGAAAAGAGGGTTTATTGTAATAAAATCACAGGTATTTATGATAAACAATTCACTCCAATTGTTACATTGCCAAGTAGTTTGCAAGCACATATATTAGAACAGTTTAAAATTGAATTAGCTTGTGTCCTGTAATATTTATGCTTCCTGTTCTCCATGTATTTTGCCTATAGTGTGAAATAACTAAAACTTTAGAAGAAATTAGTGGAAAATGAAGCTTATAAATTTAAGCAATCACTTGAAAACACATGCTATTGCATGTCAATTATGATATGGACAGGAGAGCCTTTAAAACATCAGAGGCAAAAATGACTTATTTTTGGAGACTCCTCATCAGTTAAATTACATCAGTCATAGACAGACTGCTGCAGGTACCATAAATAATTACTTCAGATTATTGATATTTCCAGTTTCTTTTCTAGTTTTTAATCATAGTGTCTGATCTGACATTTTTTCTCTGTTTTCAGCCCAGAAATTTCACATCCTGTTTTCGGCTTTACAGTTTTAGAGTGATTAAAAGTCCTTCAGTGGTCTGAAACAGTGTACCCGGAGGCTAAAATTCTGAGTCAGTTTTACCCTCAGTCCATCAGTCTCATGGACTGAGTTAGCTCTGAAAGCAAATGCTGTCTGAAGCGCACAGTGAGTATCAAGGCTGAAGGGACAAACTCTGACATGCGTAGGCGAGGTCAGCTTCAGGTGTGTAGTGTGGAATTAAATTGCACAGACTTGTTTTCAGACTGGAGCTACGAATCTCTGAAGGATTAATAATATTAATCAGTAGCAGAAGGCAGAAGATGGGCACATGAATTTTCTTGCAATGCCTGGATACTGCTTGTGAATGCTTTGGCTGGTAATCAGTCACATTTCCCGCCCCTTCTCCCTAACCTCCAACACTGAACATACATCTCCATGATTCACCTGTCTGGACCCATCATTGTTCACCTGTCTTACTGGCTGGCTCTTTTTACTTCACTCTTTTAGAGACAGAGACTTTTGACTTGATTTGTACAGTTGCTATTACTTGACTTTTAAGTCAAAATTAGACAAAATTTAATAGATGTGAATATGTAAAGAGAAGTATGGACTACATCTACTAGAGTATATTGACAATTTTGAGGAGCTAGAAAGAACAAACTCTGAGGTGGGGGAAAACAGTTTTTTTAAAAGCTGCAATTGTGTGCTATACATTCCCATTTGAAGACAATTTTTGCAAGTTACTTCATTATTGATTTCTATAAATCAATAAATAGGTTTCCAGACTTTCAATACATGCCTCTAAACATATGAACATTAATCTGAGAAACACAAGACCTTGAAAGAACTTAAAATGAATAATTTTCCTATATGGTATTTAAGAAGATGAATATACATTTTTTTAGCCTATAATAGTTTTATGAAGGTGTGTGTAGGACAACACATAGTTTAAGCATGACCATAACTTTAGCAGCTGTGTGATCAAATGTGAATAGAGTAGAGTAGAATAGAATAGAGCACAACAGTTACAGCTCTCCCAGTTTAGGATAATTATCAATAATATTGTTATAATTACTATATAATCATTTTAAATAAAAGAAATAGCATTACATACAATTATTACACAATATTTGTCAAACTATTTCCTTTCCTTCTCATCCTGTTTCTCCTGCAATAACATAACATTCACACATATGCTGATCAGACTAATTCTACCACCAAGAATTACTAAAAGAACAATTTATAAAGAATCTCAGAACAAGGTAAGTGTTCTTCAATGTTCTTGTGTTGTACTTTTCTGGACTCTTCTGAGTGGTTTGTCTGAGACTGATATGAGTAGCTGAACTGTGTTTATTAACTCTTGGTACCTCTTCCATGAATTCTTATAATTGCTCTTGATCTTCTATACAATTTTTCATGTACAATGTCTCATTGAAGCGAGTTCCATCATTTAACTGTGTTTTATGTGGAAGAATGTTTTTCAGACTGACATCTAAAAAATTAATTTGCTACTTCCTATTTTTTTGTTCCTGAGACACTGAAAATAGCAAATAATAAAACCCAAAAAACAACCAACCAAAGAAAAACCCAACAAACCTGTTTCAACTTTCTTGGACATCTGTGGTTTGATAAATCTTTATTGTGTTAAAAATTATTTAAGATTTTCTTAAGATTATGAAAATAGCATTACTTTAATCACTAGTTATCGCTCTTCTTCTTTTGGTCCTCATGTTACTTTTCCCTCTACTTTTTCCTAGGTTTTGCTTTGTTTTGTTTTGTTGGGTTTTTTTTAATAAGGTGATTTTGTTTATTTTAACCAAATATTCCTGTTCCAGGAACATTGTGTATTCTACAGTACCACAACATTGCTTTCTGATTAGTTCTCCATTCCTTACCTAATAAATTGTAATACTCAATTTGCTTGTTTGACTGCTTCTGAACATTAAGATGATTACTCTATTTTCATAGAATAATATATTATAAGTCTGAAATATCTTTCCTCTGTAGTACAAGCTACTGCAAAGTCCTTCACTGTGCATACAAAATTAGAATTGATTTTCCCGTTATTTTTCCCCATGAGTATCACTAACAATAATAATTTTCAGCCTGTGAATCTAATCACCATAAAACATCATTAAGGGTAATTGAACATTTATATAGATAATCACAAAGCTTACCCTGTTATATTAGAAAGTAAATAGATAAACCCTCATACTTTTGGACAGAGTTTTTTGCAATAAAGAAGTAAAGTTTTATAGTACTTTCCCTCCCTGCTCCCCTTCTAGTTAGTTAGGAGTAAAATCCAATAATTTCTCAGTCTTCTGTAACAATGCTAGGAAATGATGAAATTCTGGGAAATTCTGTCTCTTCAACACTTCAGTGTGTTGTCACAGATTACTCAGTTTCATTGTCAAGCATTCACTTGAATGAGTGGGTGGAAAACCTGTCAGAATTTAAAGCCAGCCTCTAAGGAAATGCTCCAGTAAAATGCTACATAATATTCAGAGAGATAAATGTTTACATTCTGACTGATTGCTATATTGCAATATGTGACAAATTCCTGTGATACAATTAATAATACACTGTGAAAATGTCCATTCACTTTAACGAAGGTGAGAATGGTATGGAACAATATTTCTGCAGCATGTTTTGAAGATAAGACAACATTTGCCTTAACGTTTTCTCTTTACTAACCTGCTTCACAGCAGAGCACCCTTGACTGAAAGAACTTAATTCATTGCTGTCATGAAATGCAGCAAAAGTTTCTATTATGTTATAATGTTAAGCCTGATTATTAAGAACCTTTATATGAGAAACTACCTTAAATTAATGTAGCAAATTGAAATTTTAATTGCTATCTGTGATCTTGGCATCCAGCATATGAAGTACTGGAACAAATGCCCTCATTAATTTATCTAGAGCTTTGAAAGAAATGTCCTTCATGAGAAAATGCAAGAAATACTTATTACCTTCAATGTCACAAGCAAGGTGTTCTAATCTTGGAGAATATTATTTGAGACAGAGATAAGAATGAAATAGAAGCTATTTTATGGTAGGAAAGCAGAATATAAAAAGAGAACTTTGCTCCTTTTGATATATTTGTACATGTATTAGGGGAGAGGATTTGCAGTTAAACATATGGATTTAAATTGAGGTCAAATTACACTAAACATAATAGATGGGTCGCACAAAATCATACCTTTAAAAAAATATAACGACGTAGAGCATAGTAGTCAGATATTCTTTTGAATATGGAAACAAATTGTCTTTTTCATTATTTCAGAGGCTGATTAAAAAAAAATGCAAACCATAGAAATAAATTTTTAAAAATTGCTTGATGTGCACTCTCTTTCCTATAAACAAGGTTATGACAGATGGCCTTTAGCCCTCTTTGGCCATCCTACTTTATGATCTCTAATTAAGTCCAGATCACATCTTCCATCTGGAAAAACAGAAGAGGCTGTACTGCAGTTTAGAGACTTTGAGCAGCTAAAATCTCCTCAAGCTGCCCTTAATAACATGTAAGCTTTAGCAGTAGTTTTATATTAGTCATATTCGAACACGTATTCCAAGGTAAAATGAATTAAAATACAGCATGTACTTATGCAAAATTGACTATTCCAGCACAAGCTGATATTTTTATCTAACAAGCTGGATGATTTTCTAGGTTAATTAAATGAAGGAAACCTCATTGATTTGTATATTGGAAATGTAATCAGTGAAACATCCCACAGAGGGTGGCAGATGTTTTAAAGCTCAAATAATCCATTCCAGGTGTACTTGTGTAGGGGCGGAGCTCAAATGCCTCGTTCTCCTCTGGAATCCATAGGGCATCCAAGAAATTCATGTGGAATTGGTTGCAATAGCATCAAACCTATGAGAGATCCATGCTTCCTTGGAGTGACAGCTGAAGATGTGGTGGATATGGTATTGTTAGTATTGTTAGTCCAAATGTAACCAAGTCTCATCTTTCTTGTCTGCCTTAAAGTGTTTAGACTTTATCCTTAAGCTCCACTACCTGTATTAACTAGGCCTTAATTTTTCTTCTAGGGGAATGTTAATCTGCTTTATGTAAAACCATGAAAGTAAATAGAAATGACTGCATTTACCTTATATAAAAAAGGCATCCTGAACTAAATTTTACTGGAGAATTGTAGTAATGACTTTAAATATTTGCTAATAGAAATAGGTAATAAAATAAATTAGGAGGAGATCCTAAAAATTCTACGTGGTCTTTTAGATGACCTTAAGACGAACTTAAGGAATATTAGGAAGAGAGTAAAAGAGTGCAAAATAGCTGGTCATACAATTCAGGAACAGTTAGTATAATTTCCGGTACTGTCCTGGAAATCATCATCTGAAGACATCAAAGGACAAAAAGGATTGTTCGAACACGGGGTGATTTTGAATCACTAACAGGGTATGACAATGGAAAAGCAAATATTCTTGAATGCATGAGGATACATATTTCCAGTAGAAAAAAGAAATTGTTCCTGTCATGCTAGCCACTGAACACACATATTTAGAGTCAATATATGATCCTATCTGTTTAAGAAAAACTAAGTCAGACTTCAAGCCTGCAATAAATAAGCAGTAATAAAGGAAAATAGTAAAAATATATAATGTTTGTGGAAAGAATTGTAGATTGATAGATAGAAACATGTTTCTAGCCAATAGAGGAATAAAGCTTTGGAAATTTCTGATTGGATTAGTGGACTTTCAATCCCAACACAGATATTTCGTTACACTTTTCCATTTTGAAGTCTGGGTCCCTACCCACTCAATATCCAGTGGTTTTAGCTTCTGCACATGTTTTCCTCTTCAAAAGAACACAAAGAAAAACATTTATACAAATACACTGCCTACTACAGGAAATTTTTGGATTTTTTTCCTGGGATAATAAGAAAAAAGAAGGCGTTCTAAATTGATATTTGTTCATTTTCATTAACATTCTCATCATTCCCATCATTTGTTCTTGTTGAGCAGGATGAGAATATCAAAAGTGCAAAATGCTTTCGGTCTGGAAAGACTGTGTACAAATTTCACACAGAAAGAAGATCTGTTGTTCTTTTTAGTATCTTTTTCCTTCCTTTGGTTTAGCCCAAATATAGGAAGTTAATAATTTAAATAACTCCGCTTTCTTTTAATAGAAGAAAACATCACAAGTCATTACTCTACCAGCTATAAGGTCAATAATGTGATCTCTTCAACACTTTCACTCCCCTGAGTCAATTGCCCACAGCACTCTACTTAACAAGTCCCTCTAACTCAGGGTTATACTAACTCAGGGAAGATATTTAGTCCCATAGGTCAGTTGAGACTCGGAAATTTCTGTGCGGTGGTGGCAAGGACTTTTCTCAGGTTCCACATCAACACTGTTCATGACCAGAAATCCTGTAGGAATTTCAGGATTCAGAAATTTTCACAGTTGAAGGTAAACTGAGATTGCTAACCTAATATAAACACAGATTATAAACCAAAATGGTCACCTAAGGCACCAGTGCTTTTCTCTATTTTTACTGCTCTTTTCTTGTCCAGAAAAAAAATTGACTTTTTTGTTTTTTGAAGTCCTCATTGACTCACTCACTTTTCCCTTTCCACTTAAATCCTCTCCCATTTTCTTTTCTTGTTTGGTACATACCTTTCGGACAGGTAAGTAATTAGCTTACATGTAAATTTTTAAATGCTCATGGGAAGATCACACAACCAATAGCTGAAATTACTCCATATGTATCACTCTGTAAGTACCAAAAGGAAAAAAATCAGAAAAAAACCTTTTACCAACAAATTTTCATTTGAAGAGATTATTTCAGTTTTAATTAGTGAGCTGATCCTTGGCGTGTTCTTTCTTTCGTGTTGAAAAAAGGAACACTCAGGTCACTGGACTCTTATCAAGTGGAATTTATTTTTCTAAATGCAGCTATTTTGTTAGAAAATATGTATATGCCCAAGCTATATCTCCTACTTAGTAAACTATTCAAAGACCTCAGACTTTTCTTATGACTTATATGAAGACTAAAATTAAGTGGGAACTGAAAAAAAAAAAAAAAACTATTTAAATCAGTTATTACATCAAACATAGGAAAAAATAACTTGAAAAAAACTTTTAAAATGTTACCACATGTTCAAGCATGACATTACCTTACAAAAATGAGAAAAAAAAATTAGTAAACCTGGCCTTCATTTTATACATGCATTATAAAACTTGCAGCAAATAGGTAGAACTAGAGGAGACCTTTAATGTAGCTTTATGTAGCTTTAATACTAAATATACACAGAAATAGGGGGATTTCAGAATATGCCTGGCTATTTCTGTGTAGCAATCTTCTATTTCTTTTTTTTTTTTCCTGAATAAAATAAGCAGTCTATATAGACATTTTTGCCAATCAATCAATAAAAATTAGGATTTTCTCTAGATCATATTTCCCTTTGTCACTGATAGGGCACATAACACATTATGATTGTAAGGCTTGTGACACTGGGGCTAGCTTCTTACTACATATTTTTGAAGTGTCAGCCATAAACTTTTGCTAGGGATCCTGTGAGATTTAGGCAGTAATAAAAAGAAATATTTTAAAATGTATATTGAATAAATATATCTTCTGTAAAAGCTGAACCAACTCTATAGGAAAGAGGTTAAATAGAAAAGATTTTATTTTAAAGCCATACTTATGGTGTAAAATGAAACTACAAGAAGTGCAATATAGGAATAAACAACCTCTCTGATGACAGTATATGAGACACAAGGCACAAGCTCTTAGCAGACGAGTAATCTCTTCTCCATCAGTCCCACTGCATTTCCATACAGACCATCAGAATATACTTGAGTTATTCCAATCAATCCACTTTCATTCAGCTTCTCTCAATGGACTTTCTTCCCTCTCTACTGGTCATATCCAACCTTGCTGCCCCAAAGACATTTTGCCAAACTTACACCTTGCTAAGTCTCTGTGATATAGTAGACTTAGGCTTATATCCCCCACCAGCATGATCCAGTCAAATAGTTCTGAAAAGTGGAACACAGCTATCTTGTCACTTTCAAATCCTGTTCCTTCAATACTCTGGGAACTACTATTTTGCTGTTTTTCTGGAAGGCACGAGATACAGGAAGACACATTAATACTCTCAAGAATTCCTTCTATCTAAGGAAGTCCAAATGTAGCAGTCTATAAGCTGCACTGCTTCCCAATTTCCCTCATTAATTAGGCAAGGCTTACAGGGAGAGGACAGAAAAAAAAGATGCAGGAGGATGAACTTGGAAAGGACAGGAATACAAATGTGTTTGGAAGACGCACTGCCTTTATGAGCCAAATGCTGCAAATAGCTGCTCTAGCCTTGAAATAAAAACTGATGGACTCCCCATATCCTCCTAAAGCCATGGTAAGAAAAAACATTTGGGATATTTAGACAGTATCCATCCTGAGGGCAAATTTTCTAGAATATGTATTCTCCTCAAAGAAAAAATGAACAGATTTAGCAACTTTTCCTGCTAGTAGATGTCAAAACCAGCAAAATTAAAGTATTGAAAGGAAGTAGCAAGGGGAAAGATATTTTAGTAATGAAAACATAATTACAGTGTCCCTGATAAAGGAAGACCACAAGAAACTAATTTACATAATAATTTTCTGAAACACATGAAGATTACATTTCTTTCTGGGAAAACCACCTATTTTGCATTCACATTCCACTTGTGAGATTAAATTTCTAAAATTTAGTTTCTGAGTAAGAACAGAAGCACATACTTGGATCCTGTGATCTAACCATATCTAGGAATATAACCTGCAGTTGTCAGAAAACATGATTTAGACTTTCTTATATCAAATTCAATTTTATTTGCTACATCTGTTTTTCTTTTTTTTTTTCCATTCATAACCCTAAAAATGCCCTCTAAATAGAGTTACATTGGTATAAATAGCTGGAGAAACCAGTTCTTGAAAAAAGGCAGGGAATAAGGTTTTGGTAAATTTTGCAGGATGTTGTCAAAACTGTTTTATCTGTTAACTGGAAAGGATCTTAAAGCTGAATTTAAGGCATCTCAGCTGTGGCTGATCTTGTGTGCTTCTTGTACACCAATCAGTGGATTCCCTTAGGGTCTGTGGCTGAAAAAGGATGCTTGCAACATACTTTGCTTAACCCATTTGTATATTCTTAAATAACTGAGATGGGGGCATTTATTTTTGGCTATTAAAATACTGAAGATCTACACCTTTGGTAATTATTCTTCAAGTTTGATAAAGAATAGGGTTTTTTTTAATAGGTTTTTGTACTCACAGAGCAAATTTTGTTCTTGAGAGTCAGAAAATTATTTTCATCTTATTTTCAGTCTAATTAGTAATGTAAAATAGAAATTATCCAATTCCTTTGATTGTTTCTGTACAAAACAACCATGAAAGATTCTGTACTTAAATAATTTAACTATATGAAATTAATTTTAAAAAATGCAGGCCTTCAGTTGCTACAGACCAGGAACAATTAATAATGTAAAAGGAATTTCAACATTTGTTTTTCTGTAAATAGCAATATTATTCAATGGCAAATTACAATTCAACATCACATCTACAGGACCACTCAGAAGGACCAGAAATTGAGTTATTAATAAATATCTTTCTCTTATTTGTTATTGAATTAGATTCTTATACATGTAGTTATATCATTATGATGAGCCAAGTGGATGAAATATAAAGTATTGTCTGATGGCTTAATATCAGAATGAACCACTGCTGATACTTTAATGTACATAAGTCACTGGGAAAGTGTACCAAAATTACCTGGCTGCAGGAAGATCAGGAATGTTAAAACCATGTCCATAGCAAAATGAAATTTCTAGAATTTGGGAGAATTTAGGATATTTAAGACTCCTTATGGAAACTGTCATATTCCTTGTTTGTTTCAGGTGTTTCAAATAAGAATATTTTTTAAGATAATATTCACTATTATCTAAGTAAGATTACAATCTTTCAGTTCTGATTATTCATATGGTCTTTAGTAGTAACTGCAAATATCTACTTAGTAGTCACTTTACCCCCCTTAGTTATTGTGTCATTTTAAATCAAGCTGAGTGACCAACCTGCACTACGTATAGGAAAGCACAAATGTATGAATTGTAAATGGGATGGTGACATTTTGTAATGATTTCAGTAATGATTTTTTTGCCCTCACTTTTGCTTTACTTGTGCCAAGCCAATTCTTCATAATATCAAAAGCTAAAAGGTAAAAAACAAGTTCTTTTTTATAGTGTCATAAGATGCATATTTATTTCAATTTAACAGGGAACATAGCTTCCTCTGAGTTATTTTATTTATCTAGTCAATGCATTGAATAAAAGAGCAGCATGATCCTTTGCTAGATGTACTAAAAGTGCATATGAAAGGGCATGTACTAAGCTGTCCTAGTTTCAGCTAGGGTAGAGTTAATTCCTTCTCAGAGGCTGTTACAATGCCATGTTTTGGTGAGCAATTGCATTGTGCAACACTTGTTTTTTCCTTTTATTATAATTTTCATTATCTTTTACCATTATGATTGTATTTTAATTTATTATTGTATTTTACTTTATTTTCAATTATTAAACTTCTTATCTCAACATACAGGTTTCTACTTCAATTCTCCTCAGTCCCACTTGGGTGGTGGAGAAGAGCAGGGGTTGAGTGAGCAGTTATGAGGTGCTTCATCTCCAGCTGGGCTTAAAACCACAAAATAAGCTTATAAAATAGGGCCATCAGTTTCAGCCATAACATGTATATGGGTTATTAAATTCTTGAAAAAGGTATTTATGTATTCCTTGTCACTTTCTTACACAAATCATCCTAATCCCCTGTAATCTGAAGGAACACATTTTGATATCTCTTTATTTTGCCCTTCATAAAACTTTCTCAGAAATACCAAAATACCAGTATTAGTAACAATGGGTCCGATGCCAAAGTCCATATGGATTTTTTACACAGAGAAACACAGAAAAGAATGCTTTTGTCTCAATAGGGCTGTGCAACACTTGCCAGAATTGCAGCATTTGACACAGATTTGATAAGTCTATTTGCTGTGCGAGCGAATACCTTGCAGTGGCAGGGCAAGGAGATAATTTCATACTTGGTGGAGTTCTAGTACACTCATAAGATTTGCCCTGTGAGTGATTTTAATCCATGTTGTGTCTTCATCAGAGATGCTTCTGAAGTGCTCTGAAAATATTTAGCACCTCTGCATACCCACATTTCTCTTGGTGTGTATTTCTTACCCAGGTGGCACTTATCTCCTGACTTCCGAGTCAGCGCTGAAGCGATAAAAGTATCATGAGGACTGACTTTAGCATGCAAAGCTTTCTTTAACTAAATCTTTTCTCCTCTGTTATCCTCAGGCATTTAGGCTGGTGACAGAAGCATATCTAAAACTGCAGATGGAAAAGATTCAAATGCCTCAACCCAGGAAAAAAGATATTTATTCACGGATATTTCTCTGTTGCTTATATCAGTCTCTTAACTAGAACAGACTACAAAAGCAATGAGACTAATATAATTCAAGATAGGAAACTAAGTATAAGGAAACTAAGTATAGGAACTGGCATTGCATATTACATGTTGATAAGACACATATCAGCCAAAACTAATTAGGTATACAAATGGAAAAGCAATTTAAACTTAAAGGGGACAAGAAAAGGAGAGAACTGGCCCTTACTGGAGCTTTCAGCCCCTCAGGAAGATTACTATTATTGCCATAAATGCCCATGGATATGAATAACTCAATTATCTTTCTGTGAAATTATTTTGAAGATTATGTACGTCCTTCCTTACTTTTCCCTAATCAACTTGGCATCTGATTTCAAGCTAACTTGTAATTGCAGTGGTAAAACTGTGTAAAAAAGTATAATAACTTCTAGACGTGACAGGTAAAGTCACTACTTAGTCACACAGCTGGATTTTGCACCAAGATTTCTCAGATTTTTCTTTTTAGGGGCATGCTGGAATTGAATATTTTTCAGAAATATGTTTTCTATATCAACCCTAGACTGCAATTTTCAAGAACTAATTTAAAACAGAAGACTACTCATAATCAAGGAGATACACATCCTCTGCTGTTTTGTGTCACACCTGTGCAGGTTATTCAATACTCTAATAACAGTTAACACTAAGTGAAACACATACTTCAGTAGCTGACAATTTCTGTAACATAACCAAGGCTCAGAAAATGAAAACCAGTATAGGCACACAAATAAGAATAATCTTTTAATGGCATTCTTCAAAAAATAAAACAGTTTTTTTTGAAAAAGTAGGTATAATACTGAGGGAATATTTTGGTTACTGCATGCAGGTAAGTATAGTTTTTCTGCAGTTAAAAAAATAGGTAATCCTGCTGCCACAATGATTTTTTGTTTTCTGAACAAAAAACCCTGTTTCAATAGGTATCTGTGCTAGGAACTGAGCTCAGGATTCTTTGATAAAATCTTTTTCTGCATTAAAAAAAATGTTAGCTCTGTTGCATATGAACTAACCTCTCTCAAGTAATTCACAAAATGACAGAAGATAATTGCTATGAAAAAAGCAAATTATTTTGGT
Organism: Geospiza fortis; assembly: GCF_000277835.1. NCBI lineage: Eukaryota > Metazoa > Chordata > Aves > Passeriformes > Thraupidae > Geospiza > Geospiza fortis. The sequence goes on along the minus strand of NW_005054418.1, from coordinate 1,067,409 downwards.
TATGAAAATTTATGCAGACTTGTAAGAGAAAAAAACTGTATGAATAAGAAGTGTCTGCCTATCTTTTTACTTTACTGTTTTCAAAAAAGCATTTTCGCACTACAGGTCAAACAGAATTGGATATTATGACATAAAATGGGTGAACAGCTCTAATTCTGTCTGTAGAGTAATAAATTGCTAGTAAAATTGTTTTGAGGTGTAATTTATGCCATATACTCTAAAAACTCATCAGCTAATGGCATCTAGGCTTATTTTCATTACTTCAATTTAAATGAAAAATAAAAGGTACTACAGCATGCTGCATAAAGCATCAAAAACAATAATAAGAAATGTTCCATGGAGTTTACATAAGCTCATATACGTGGAGGCTGCCACAGAAACTAATACTGCCTAGTGAAATTGAAACAAATTGAAAATTTACATATTATTATAAACATCCAAATGAATTCTTTCCATTATAAATCAGCAGACAGCTGAAAAAGCATGAATAGCATGAAAAAGAATCCCAAAGGATTTTTACAAGAATTAAACCCATTGTTATTGTTTAAAATCATCAATCTACAAAGAGCCAGTGGGAGGCATAGAGAGGACTACAAAAGTTCTTGCATCCTAAGGTGCAGGCTGTAGTAGCACTCTCAGGCTCTGGAGTGGCACTTCATGAGTGCAGCATACTGGTGCTCATTCTGAATGCCAAAGAGGTATTTGGCTCCAAGTGAGGTGTATGGTGGCACAGATCCCACTGACTTTAGTATAATTTTGCCACTGATCTCTGCAGAGAAATTAGACTTCAAATAATTGTATACATGGCAATATGAGTTATCTAGAGTTTTAGGATTATGTCCATACCTATCAATATTTTGTAGCTGAATTATGTCTTTTAGACTACTATGACCTAAATTCAGTCTGGTGAGGTTGAGTGGTCTTTATGTTACACTTAGTGACGCAGGTCTTTTTTAACACAGCAAAACCTCAGAATCAGAACTTCCCACATTTTTGTCTGGACTGACTGTGCCACTGTGTGCAGTGGGAACTGTCTATGAACATGTAATACAAATGCAGCACGGAAGAGTATGGGCATGGGAGTGTGGCAGAGGGCTTGAGAGCACAGGATGATACCAGAGGCCCAGGGCTAAAAATGCTGCAGAAGTGGTCAATTAGTGGCCACCTCTGGAGTGTAACCTGTACAGGTGATTTTACAGATGAAAAAAGGAAACAAAGAATGAGCACCCAACTTGTACCTAATAAGTACCCATGGAAAATATACCACATAGAATAGATCTGACAGAAGGTGGAATCAAAGACCATTTTAGGAGGTTCTGTTAGAAAAAACACAAAAATATCCCAAAAAAACCCAAGAGTAAGGAGGAAGACACTAGACAGCTCCCCAAAACCACATTATAGTCCTCCTGGAAAATGATTTGGATTAATGATTTGCCCAAATACCTCTTGGTTTTTTATTAAAGAGAATTAGCTGCAGTAGTAATTTAGTTTATAAATGTTAGCAATTACTAGAATACTAAGAATTAAATTCACTAGAATACTACAGTTATTAGAATGTATAGTTTTTGGAAAATTAGTAATTTTGTGATTATAATACTAACAGACTGGTATAAATATAATTGTGCTTATATTGTGAATTTCTTCAGCACACACAGAATACACAAAGGATGCTATCACATTTTGCATGTTTGATGACAGTCAGTCTCTCCTGTGGACAAAGTTCTGGCACTGACAGAATAATGTTTATGAGGCTACTTATGACACAAAACAGTTGTATTTGCATTTTAATGTTTCCTATACAGTCATATATTCAAATATTTGTATGGTTTCTTTTACATTAAATATAACTGATGCTCAAAACTCTTTAGGCTGCTCATCACTGAAAAAACCTTTTGAATTTGCAAGTTTTACTGTTACCGCTTCATATGTGGCAAACAGATATTTGGAGTATTACCACAATCTCTTTCACCAAAATGTCAATTCTCTCTCCAAGCAAACGTGTGATTGGAGTCACACAGGATGATGTGAAAATACCAGCTGGTAACCCAGCTGTGGTACCTGGTTACTGATATCCCCCCTCCGAGTGACTGTTAAGCTCATACGGCTGTAATCTTCCCAGGTATGGATCTGGATGCCTGACTACAAAATCTGTATACACCCTGAAAGTCTTGGACTCAAGGTCTTGAAGCTACTTATTCATATGTAATATTTCAGGTAAATGACTGAGGAGGGTTTTAAAATCAACCCTCACACATTTCTCTGAGGAGCTGGAGATCCCAAAAAAAAAAAAAAATTAATAAAGAAGAAATATAAGCCACTTATCCTCAATTAGAACCTTAATCACTGAACTGTCCTTCCTTATTTACATAAAATAATAATCAGTAATGTACCATTTCACATCAAATTAATCCCTCGCAGTTGACTTTTATTTCTTTAAACGGCATCTTGAGTAGTGCAACTGTTCACTCTTTGGAGCAATGTTACACATTTTAGTTATTGTGCATAGGAAAGAAAATAGACAAAACAAAGTGAATTCATCTTCTACTTTTCCTTTCTTAGCTCTAGTTGAGGTTAAAAATACAAGATGGCTCTTTAAACACACAGGGAACAGAACACATAATCAAAAAGAGCCAATTTGTGTGCAAGGAACTGTCAAGTTAAAATTCAGATATTCAGATTTTATATAGGAAGTAATTTTCATAGTGAGTTTGACTAAATTCTCAGATTTTCATGCAAAGATTTTGTTTCTGCTGTTTTGCTATTTTTTTTTTCCCTTGATAGATGCTATTATGAAACAAAGCTTTCTGTATGTCTTGAACCCAGTTCTATTGGAATAAAAGATAGTTTAGCACAGAGAGACTTTTGCAGTAGTGTTAACTTCATTTGAACTTGAAAACAGAGTCTGGTATGGCAGGCAGAGCAAGGTCAAATCCTGCAGCTGTAACAATTTGATTCTTGATTTTGTGACACTGAATATCACCTTGGCTCTTCATAACTAGATTTTGGGATCAATTTTGTCTACAGATGCAATCCATAGCTAGCAGAATTAGGATATACCACAGAAGATGCTTTTAATTTATTCATAAAATCAGTTAATTTTAATGAGATCTTTTTGGCACAAATTAGGAAGGGAGCCAGTGCAAGCTGACTCACGGGAAACTGTTTCAGAGTTGAGTCTGTTTTAGAATAATAATAAAAGGGATTGTCATTCTTTGACAAAAACCATATCCCATGCTTATACAAATGGTAATAATAGCTGAATGGATAGCTAAAACGATATTTTCAAAGAGAAGCTTTTGATCTTAAGGACTCCAGAAAGTTTTTGGCAAGGAGGAATGGGAAAGGTCATGCGTGCGTCTGTACTGTATTTTTCTTTTGTGGGCCTAGGAATCAGTACATGAGATTATGGAAAAAGAAATTCCAATTTTCTCAAAGAAATTGCATTAGAAGAGAATCAGATAGAATAAATAGCTTCAAAAATTGATGTTTATAATCTCAGCGATGCTTCTTCTGTGGAAAATTATGGTAATTGTGCTGGATGTAAGAAATATGCTGAACAGAAGATACATTAAAAACCCTTTCATTCACATACGTGTGTTATCCAAGTGCTACTGCTAAGGTAATCTGAAGACAAGCAAAAACAATATAATGACATCCAAGGAGTTGACATGCTATGAACAGCCCTTCAGGGAAAACTAAACTGCCAAAGAAGAACCTAATTTGTTGAAACAGTAGGAATCTGTACTTAAAGGCCTCTTGTATCCCTGCACTTTGTTTCATATATGGTCTTGAAAAATTTCACAGGTGGCGTTCTAATGTGTAAGGTTAACCCTGTGGCTGTTTCTGGTCTGAAACAAATAGGTGTCGCTGGCAAAATTCAGTTCTGCTCCCATTCTGTCATTCAAACTTTGGCAACATTGTAAGAGGTTTGATCTAAGAATGCCTGAAGGTGGCAGTTAGTGATGATCTGCACCTCAGGACCTGAAGGGAAAAATTAAAAAAAAGAAGGGATTGCAAACACAGAGGAATTTGATTCAGGCACCTGAATAGTCATTAGAAGAATTTCAGCAGTAGAAAATGTGATAAATAAATTTCTACTCTACATGTTGCTTTTAGCATCACTCAAATTTATCTTTCTTCTGCCTCATTCCACAGCTTTCCTTGAAAACCGTTTCTCCCAAACATATTGGAAAAAAAAAAAAACCAAAAAACCCAAAAAACCCCCAAAAAACCAAAACCCAAAAACTTAAGAGAGAATTCAATTTAAATTAAGTGTAAAAGAAAGTAGTACAAACTTATTTTTTTAATCTGGATAGTATAGGCAATTTAATCTCACATCAATTTTGTAGACGTTCAATGATAAAAAGGTAAAATATAAGCTCACTGGAATTCTGTCAAGTCTGGTGGTATTCTGTTGGTGACAGTTATGGACATGGATGGAAATTTTCCGGAAAAATAAATATTATTTTATGCATTTAAAGGCACTAAATTTAGCTACATGTGTAATAAATTCCCATTAAAGATACAAAGAGAACAGCAAAGAAACAGATAGTAGCTGACAGGTTCTGCAGCTAACAAAGCAGTAATGTGATTGACAAAATTTAGGTAATTGATTCTCAAAAAAGTTGAAAAATGACAGAAAAAAAGTTCACATATACAGAAAGATTTAACCTTTTTGATAAAAGAGCAGCTCAGCTTCTCCAGGGCAGAAACAAGCATATTCAGTTACTCTTAGCTTACTGAAACCATGGCTGCAAACTAATTAATTACTGGCATTTATTAGTAATTAACACTGTCTTCCCCATCTCACTTTTGTGGTAATTGGATTGTTTTTCAGAGCTTAAAACATTATATGAGTGATTTGGCTTGAGCCTGGGTTTAAGAATGAGTAGCTAGAGAAGGGAAGATTACTTTCTGGAGGATCATACAAAGACAAATGCATCAAAAGCAGACTTTATTTACAAAAAATTGATGAACAATTTTACAAATCTCTGAACTCTATTAGGTGGGTGATTAGTTTCCACATAAACTGAGCATTTTCTGAAATGATTAATGAGCCAGTATCTTTTCCAGTTTATAATACCAGGTTATAATGGTCTGGGAAGGGAATTCTACAGGAGCTCAACACAAAATTTGTGTCTAGGAAAACTGGACACCAAGCAGATTAAATCAGTTCTCCACTATCTTCCTTTCCTAGTAAAACAGCAGACAGCCCTGATCTCTGGACTTTTGATGGCGAAACTACCCTTAGCAGAGAGGAAGGTATAAATTTTATAGTTCCTACTATTGTGCCCAGTAAATTTCTTCTTCCTGAGAGAAATAAAGAACATTAAAATTGTTAGATATTTGCTTCCTCACTGATACTTTAAAAATGATAATATAAAGATTTTTCAAGGAAGAACACCTTTTAAAACTCTTATATGAGTTTTACTTCAGCAAAAAATGCAAATTTGGGTTCTTCTCCAACTAATAAATATTTTTCTTTGATTTTATGATTCCAAGGTAACTTTGTTTTTGAGAATAACTCTGTTTTCCTGGAAAACCCCAAATGTGATCACACCCCATAAACAACATAAATTATTCATTTAATACAATTTTTTCTCTTTATTAAGACGTAGAAACCTTCACCTCTTTCACTTTCCTGAATATTTTAGCCTAAAGGAGATGTAACACACATTGTCTCTGCAAGTCACTACTCACTCATGTCTTCTGGGCTGATTTCTGTTTTTTCTGTACAGTAATTAAAAGAATAACTTTTCAAGCTTAATACATTAATGTAATAAAACCCAATTTCATCTAATTTCTTGTATTTGAGAAGTTTTCTTCTTTTGGTTTTTCATCTTTTCTTTTTCCCTTTTCTTTCTGTTTCAATATTAGTTTTACCTAACATTTAGGTACAGAAATGTTATTAAAATACTATGAACCAGATGTATAGTCAATATTGTGTCTTCCTGTCTGTTCTAGGCTGTCAATATTTTGTAAAAGTAAACAAGCTGAGTCTTGATACACAAGTCGAAGATTTGCCTGAAGCTATTTATTCTATTGCCTTAGACCTTATGGAGTTATAAAACAGAAAAGGAATCTCTTTAGATACTAGGTTTTCCAAATAATTTTGGTTCATATTATTTTTTAAAAGACATACAGCTTTATTAGAAGATTTTGTACTTAGTAAGATTAAAACTATTTTCTTACATTCAATGAACTACCCAAAATCTAAATACTCCCCCCATCTTGTTTTGTAAATCTCCAGTATTCATTTGAAAAATACATATCAAATTCACCATTTACTATATCTCTACATTGAATTAATCCTACTGACAGTAATTTTAAAGAGTAGGTATAAAATTATGTAAAACTTCAATATTTGTCTTGCTATTATTTGTTTCTTTGCTGTCTAACAACTCACAATGGTTTCTCCACTATATCTCTATATAGCAGCAAATTTAAAATATCTTGATCTATTTATTGTAAAATATTTATTTTGATGAAGCACTTTCTTGATCCCATTTTATTGACAAGTATTTAGCATTCAATAAGTTTTCCTTCAATATATCAGACGTATGGTAGATTTCTTGATTAGTGTTGTGCTCCAAGATTAAGGTTACAGATCTGCAGCTCAGTTTCTGAGATCATTCCTGAACCAGTCAGGAACAGTTCAAGCCTCAACAAACTTCTTTTAAGTAAACATATTTATTAAAATGCTTCTGAGACACGAACTCAGATGTAAGTATAGTCAAGCAAGTTGATTTATAAAGTAAATGAATATTCATGGTCAGCATTTTTTACGCTTTCAAATCAACCTCCTGCTGCCAAGAGAAGCCAGCGGAACAAGTGCATCTTGCAATGTGCCCAGAGACTCCCTCTTTGCTCTCCTGTTTAATCAAGAGAGAGTGCAATCATTTAGTGAATCCTGAATGTTCAGTATCTAAAGAAAGAGACTTTTATTTACCTGCAGACATCTTTCCCAACGTTTTTTTTCTCCTCTTGACTGGGACCTCATTTCAGCCACTTTTTTCAGAAGACTGCACCATGAGTTCACAATGAAATTACGTAAGGGAAAAAAGGCTTTATGTTGTAATAATCATTACCTCTGTCAAATTCAAGCAAAGCTTCCCTTCCATAAGCAGAATTGGCAAGCTGGTAACAGTGGATAAGAAGGCTGAGGTGCTCAACCCTGCTGTGGCCTTTCAGTGCTTAAAGAGGGCCTATAAGAAAGATGGGGAGAACATTTTAGCAGGTCCTTTTATAAAAATCCAAGAGATAGTGGTTTTAGACTGAAGGAGGGTAAATTTAGATTGAAAATAAGGAAGAAAGTTTTTACAGTGTCACTGGAGAAACACTAGAACCTGTTGCCAGAGAGATGATGGATGCTGCATTCCTAGAAATATTCAGGGTAGGTTGGACGGGCCTCTGAACAATTTGGTCTGGTGGAATAGGTTCATGCTCATTGCAGGGCAGTTGTGCTAGATCATTATCTCTTGTCCTGTCCTGGAGATCAAGTGCTCCCTCTGTCAGCTGGCAGGTGATACCAGCTTGAGTGGAAGTGTGTATTTGCCTGAGGGTAGGACACATGGTATCCAATGGATCTCTAGGTTCCATTCCAAGAAAAGAATTTTCCCTTCCTTTTTTATGTAATACCTGCAGGCCTGGATGTTGGGTGCATCCCAGTCAGCATTAGATATCTATCCTAGACAATTGATCAAGCTCCAATATCTTCCTCAATCTCCTAATTGTATGGAAAACATTTAGTTGTCTAAGAGACTGATTTGGTTTTAGCATTACAAGGGTACATTGTTGGGCTAGTTCATAGGCAGACACTGCACATGCTGATGCCTTAATTGCAGTACCTCAATCTTGTAGCAAATTCTATTTTTTATGCATGTTTAAACAGATTTTCTTTATTTTGAGAAATTTAATTTAAACATTGAGAAATGTTGAAAATAAAAAAAACCATAAAGCCTATGCTGTAAAATATTACAATAAATTATTTGAGCAGATACACAAACATGCAAATCCCCCACTAATTGAATACAGTATTGATTTACAGAATAGTGTTTCTGCTTTAGCAAATCACTCACTTCACTTGACACTTTTCTGTTTTGCTTGGTGCTATTTGTGAATTGAAGGTTCTGTGTTCATCACATTTCTAGAAATGGATCAGTAGGCTGAGAAATTGTGTTGCAATGCAATGGTATTAGGATACTAAAAACTGATTTGGTCTATGACTTCTTAGAGGAAAGTACATTCAAATAAGACTTATTGGGACTAACAAATTAGCCTCACTAAAAATACTTGTTTTTTTCACTTTTATGGAAAATATTTATAAATCACCTGAAATTAAAAACAAGCAATTGGAAAGGTGGAGGAAAGGTGTGCTCTAAAAGCTTTGGAATTTGTTCTGAAGAAAAGAATCAGATCTCCAGCTACTTGAAGACTGAGTATCAATCATAGCTTATAATTTATTTGGCAAAGCCAAGTATTTATAAAAAAATCTATAAAGTTAAAATTACCTGGTACAAATTTATTCTCCTTAAATGAAATGAAATGTGTTTCAATATATGTATACATGTTCAGGTCATATGAAGTTAATTTTATATTACGATTAAGAACAAGATGAGTTATTTATGTGGTGTTTCAGAAGGTGCGAGTTTAATGTATGCTTTGAGTTTGTTTTCTTTCCTTTGGCTCTGTGGCATATGCCTCTGTATGAAATTGGATTCACTTTTAGAAATAGATACATTTTTTCAATCAACAATTTTTCCATCTTTGGGACAAGATCCTGAAATGATGTAATTTAGTTGTAAAAATGAAGTCCACCATATCACAGAAATAGAGCAGAACAGAGATCCATAGCAGCAGGATCTCTGTCTCCCTCTTACACAGGCAAACCAAAGTGCATTAAAATTAGTTTTCACAGAGATTTAAACCTGTTAAAGACCTAAAATAGGTGCTTATCCCATCTTTCTACATCAAAGAAATAATACCTACATCTTTGTTGGTCAATTCCTAAAGACTTCCACAATAGTACATCCAAACCTTCCCAGACACACTAAAAACTAGATTTTTATTATCTTGCCTTATTTTTTTACCAGTGATAATGAAGACTCAAGACTATTTATGATTTATTGCATCCTCACCTCTGCTTCTGAAGAATTTCTAGCTAGTGGGTTGTTCGCTGTTGATAGCAGTTATTTCTGCCTAAACTTAGTGAATTTCACAAAACCTATAGAGTCATGTAAAATTTCACCCTCTTATTCATTCTTGCAGTATCTGAAAATCTCTCTGAATGCTATTTCTGTTCTCTAATACATTTGAAGTTTATCCCACTTTGATATTGACATGAAACTAATAGTCATATTCATGACTTAAGGTCATTAAGTCAAATACTGAAAAACAGCTGTCCTGGGACAGCACCACAAAAATTAAATTTGATGGATGTTTCCACTTGGACAGTGAACTATTAATATCCTCTGACTGCATTTTTCCAATTAGTTTTGAAATGCACTTATAATAAATGCATTTAAACAATTTTCTTTTGCATGCAGATGATGTTGACGCTAAAAAATTGTAAAAAGCATTACAGAAGCCAAATATGAAACTTTAATATATTGCTTCCTTTTTGTCTGTAAGGCCCATTGTGTTATCCTGGGAAGAATTAAAATGGTTTGTCATGATTTTCTCTTGAATGATCCATGTTGGCTGCTGCTTACTGAAGGTCTAAAGTGCATGGACTAAAAGGCTGTGACTTGTGAAATCAGAGGAGAGCTTGTCATAGGATGACACTGCCCAACACATCTTGCTATTTCTGTAGTAAGGCTTAGAAAACGTTACCTGTTCCAGGGATTTTGTGACAAAAAATGTCACCTGGTGTTATTCTTTGACAAGTTGATTTCCTCTAGTGAACTGATGTAGATGAACACAGAATGGTTTTAAATTACTTGGAAAGCTGAAAGATGCCCTTTTTAGTCTCAGTAGACATTTGAAATGAAGAGAGTATTGCTTGACTAACGTGTCAGGGACTGGCATTCAATCAACATTGTTTTCTTAGGTTACTAATAAATGAGAATGACAGTGGCTTAGGTAAGGAAAAAAGAAAAAAAATTGAAACCCTGTTGCTTGCAGAAATCAGTAATCTCAAAGTATGTTTATTCTTTTCCTTTCTTAGCTGGCAAGTTTAATAGTGTCAGACATTTTTGTGGCTTCCACACTTCAGTCAGGGATCTAATAGCCAAACGACTATTCTAAGCAGAGGAATGTACTAATTTATTAATTTTTGGCTTCTCAAAAATATTTCCTATGCACTGTATATTAACAGGGAAGGAACTATTAGATCTAAAGTAGAGAAACCTGTGAGATGAAGTAAAGGACAAATATACAATGAAATACACAAGAACTTAGATAAGTTCACCCAAGCACAATGACAAAAGTAAGATTCTTTATGCACTTTTATCTGTGTGAGGACAGGGGATAAAGGTCTAAAGCCTTGGCAGGGGTTTATGGATAGGCAATATCCATATGTAAGAGCCTGAGGCCATCAAACTTAGTTGTTATCACTCTTTTTTTAAGTTAAGAATTAAAATACAGGCTTTGATGCTGCAGTCAGCTGTACTAGAATGGCTGGCTACTGAGAATAATGCATTTGGGAAATGAGATCCAAGGTGAATTCTTGTTCTGCCCAATCCAAATTGCATCTTCTGAGAAAATGCTGCAAACATGTTTGAAGGGAGAAAATCTGAATAAAATAATTCCAAACTTTATTTAGAACCTAGAAAATAGAGAAAAATTGCTGGTGCTCAGTGGATTAGCAGTCTATCACATTACTGATTTTTTTTCCATGGGGTGAATCCCCACAATGCCTTTTGCAAGTATTACATCTGTGGTGGTCACCAGTACAAAAACAATCAAACCCCAAACAAAACAACAAAAACCAAATCCTCTTTCAGTGCTTCTCTGTGATGCTGTGCCACTTGACTTCTCCAGTGAGAGATTAATGTCAGCAAATGCCTTCTAAATAGCAGAGACTAAGTCTTTGGGGTGTTGGGGTGCAGCTACACTCTCTGGTAGATGGGAGTACTTCCATGGGAAATATTTTCTGCATGAACAGTGTGGAAATTTAGGGCATAGCATCAGCTTCTGAAAATCAATTTAAGTGCCAGAAACTATATCTTAGGTAATACCATGCTTATATATTAAATCTGAAAGATTGTGACATTGAATTGTAAAGGTCATATTGTGGTTATAGCCTTGAATTTTATTGCCAAACAAAATTAATGGAATTAGCTCCATAAATGAAATTATTGCATAAATGAATGGGCACAAAAATACTAAGTAGGAAGAAGACTCTTATCACTGTCCTACCTTTTCTATTCTGTGTGTTTATTTCATTATTAACATGTAAGACTCAGAAGAGAGCCTTGTATTTGTCTTGCAAGAAATGCTCTGTAAGCACAGGCAACAACTACAAGTGCTCCATGTACAGTCTCTCACTTCTTAGGTGTTTGATTGCCTGCAAATAATTCTGCCTGTAGCTCTTGCAACTTTTATAATTTGTGTGACTTCTAAATTAAATAAGAGATTAAAAAAAGAACTGTGAGTGGAGAGGCAGCTACAAGTCTCCAGAATGTACACCTACATTCCACACAAATTTCAACTAATAAAAATATGTAGGAAGGAAGAAATGTTCATTTCTGGGGGCTGGTGCTTTTTGCTCCTGCATTACTGTTTGCTTTTTGGCTGTGTAACCTGCACAGTTTAAATTGGGGTTATATCTGCCTCCTCCTTACACAGAGCAGTATTGTATTACAGTCTCAGAGTGCAGCACAAAACCTCACTTCGTGGGTCACTTTGTGTGTTTTCAGCACAATAATCAATGAACTGGACATGAATTACAAATATTGCAATCCTATCAAAATTCATTGATATCCTTTCCTATGAAATTTTGCTTTTCTGCCTGTTTGAGAAAGTTAATCTTGGCTACTCAAACATTCATGGAAAATAAACATGAAAAGGTAAAGAATGTGGCTGAGCTTAAATTTGGTCTAGAATCTCGAGAAGCAGTTCCATTTCTGTTCTCTTGACTATTCAGCTATTTGTAGTAAGAAAGCTAGTGTCATGTAGCTTTTAGCTGCCAGCATTTCTGCTAAAACAGTAGCTTTTAAAAACCGCAGGGAATGTTATAGATGGGGAGAAAACACGCAAGAGTTTTAAACTGTCTTTTGCTTGCCATATATCAACCTCTCCTGTTTTTATCTTCTTCTGTAAAGTAACTAAGAAACAAGGACTCAAAACTATATGTAGAAAGCAGGTTTTAGAAAGTACGAAATTCATCCACAGCAGGACAAACCTCTGACACTTTGGCTACTACCCATATTTAGACTTATTTTGATTTGCTGATTTCCTTATGCAGTTCTCAATGAGGAAAACATGGTGTGAGATTATTTTTCACCGAATCCTGCTATTTCTTATTAGGATCAGTTTATTGAGTCACCATTTGTATAGTGCTAAGAAACTCTGCATGAGATATATTCTCAACTTGAAAAGTGAGAAGCAATTATTTACCAGTTCAGCATGCACAGAACACAGCTAAGATTCGAAAATTTAATGATAATTAATTATTAGGCTAAGCATTGGTTTCCTCACCAGTACTCTTAAGGCATGGTAGGAGTTTCTGTTGGGCTCACAGCTGTTAGTCAGAAGGCTCAAAGCTGCCTCTGTCACTCCTTGAAAAGGTTCTCAGTGAGGCCACTCTGAGTCACCAGGTGTCACCTGCTCTGTCATCACTGGTGACACTGATAACCTCAATTCAAAGCCGCGGTGATTCCTGACTACTCAACTAGCTGCACAAGTTATATTTTTAGTATTTTATATTTTCTTCATGTTAGTGCTTTTCTCCTTGGCTGCTGGAGCCACTAATTATCTTGTCTCAAAATTACAGCTACTTCTGGCTGCAATTTTGTCTCTCTTATTTTTCTGTCCTCTTTTCTCACATGTTTCTAAATTAAGAACTTTTTCAGAAGGCAAGAACCCAGGTTATGCTTCTAGGCCAGATCATAGCTGGGTCTTGAACTCTAGCCTGCTGAGCACAATGGAAAAGAGGTTTACAGCAGTGTTTAAAAAGAAAGAGGTTTATAAGCTTTATATGTAATTTTTGTCTAAGTGAAAAAAATCAACAGGCAAGTAAAAAGCAATCAAGATATAAATAGTTTAAGATTTTGAAAAGTGAAAACAAATCCTTATCCTGCTGAAATTTGTGAGTTCAGAAGAACCTATTGAAACGAAGATGCTTGAAATTTGAGGGCTTTCAATTTTTAGTGCTTCCAGCTTCAAAGTCATAAATTCTGACAAATACCTTTGATATGTCACAAGGAATACCATATTTTCAGCTAATGTGATCAAATTTCTGATAGATTATTATGTGCAATCATTATGAATAGGAAAGCTATTGATTGTGTGCAGGAAAATATTTATTTGAAGTTTTCTTATTCATAAAAAAGCTTGCATTTGTACAGTAACAGAAGAAGAAAAAAGAACCTCAATTTTTTTTTCAGGGAAAATAATATCACAGACACAGGAAAAAAGAAAAAACTAAAGCTGTCACTTTATCTAAGCAGAATAGTTACAGCAAGTTCAAACTGTTCAGATTTGAAAAAAAACCCAGAAATATTTCTGTATATACATATTTATAAATACATAATATATATGTGTTATGTATAATTTATCTATATTATTTATACTGCAATTTTGCAATGAATAACATAAAGTGTTCAAAAATCATCAAAGACTTTTCTTTAGTTGCTGTTTGTTTCAGGGTCAGCATTAAAAAAATCAAATAGGAAGTAATTTCACCCATTTAATTTATGTCTTTTTTTGTTAATTGCTTTCCAATTCAGAGTATTTATTTGTAACTATGATAAAACAAGACTGCATTTCTCTTCATGCAAAATTAATTCTTGAATGTTAAAGTAAAACCTTATTTTCTCCAAGTCAAATTTCCTTACTTTGCTAATAGTGTGTATAGATTGGTGAGAAATGCTTGTATTCTTCCACACAAGCAATAAGAAATAACAATAAAGAAAATCTCGATTTTGTAAGCTAACCATCAGCAACCATCACACATAACGATCCTAGCCTTAAATATAATATTGATATTGATAAGTGATAATATGTCTATTCAGAAAATTCCCAGTGAAATGATCAGCACTCTTTTCCTGGTACACCTCCTGGGTGATAGATAACTCAACATATGTCTCATTTGTTTGGCTCACTGATTTTATTATCCTCACTTTTGCAAATGTTGCATATTGCATGGAATTACTGTTAATCATCTTCCAGGTACCAGCCAACACCCTCCCAGTTCTTGTTACAGACCTCATCTGGGCTGCCTCCTTTGGAAAGAAGAATGCTGCACCTCTGAACAATGGGTGTAATGAAATACCATAACTCTATTTTAGGGAGAATAATGTACAGTACCACCTGTGCTAGTAAAGCCATACTGAGCAAGATTTGTTATATTAAAAGCATGCAGCTGCTTCAGATTGCCCTGAAGCTCAGGGCTTTGACTATTATTCTTTATAATTTCTTGTAGTTTTTATTTACTGAGAGCAGTTTGATCTATTAAAATGTAGATACAGATATAAATACCTGTACTTTCTTTTACTCAGAATTTTCTTATTCCTTGTGGTCAAGTGACTCTCAGCAGTATCTGGAGCATTGATAGCATACTGCTAATGCAATCCTTTTTCCAACTGGGACCACAAGTGAACTCTTACTTTATTTTTTCTTCAGAGCTGAAAGGACTGAAAACTCTGAACTACTGACTAATTAGCTGTACAACTATCATCTGCATTGTTTGGGGTAGCTCTAATGAATTTTCACACACTTTATTCAGCAACCTGGAGAAGGTTTAAACTTCTTTTTAAAGAGGAGCTCCAGACAGAACCAAGGGATATTCATCCTGGCTGTCTGTTTCTGAGTTTAGATGTAAACAAGCAAAGATTCACCAGCTATTCCTATCCCCCCACGGGGTAAATAAAGGCATATTTTCTGTGGCAGGCCAAAAGTACCTCAAAAAATACAAATCAATGGTCAAATTATTTTTTCAAAATAAACATATGTGGTCATCAATTGGCATATTCCCAGTTGTCCAAAATCTTTTAAAATCAGACCACCATCAGTCTTACTAAACCCAAGATACAATTTCCCAAATTCTAGAATTCATCCCTCCCTCTGTACAGGTTTGCCCAGGCAAGCAGCTAAGCATGCCATCACACACTCTCTGCCCCAAGGTGACCAATCCTCAGCCAATCTCTGAGCCACAGCAACTTTGGAAGACATACAACACTCTCCCTCCCCCATTTACCCACACTTTCTTGATGTACCCTTAATTTTAATTGCTAAGCATGACATTTTAGGGTATAGAACATCCCTTTTACCAGTTTGTGTCAGCTATCCACACTTCTTGCTTACCCTCAGTCTATTTGCTCAGGGGAGAGGGTGGTAAAAAAGAAAGCCTTGATGCTGTGCAAGCATTGTTCAACAATGTGCTGCCAATGGCTTTAGGCACAAATCCAAAACACAGCACTATTTGGGCTGCTATGAAATAAATTTTGTCCCAGTCAGACAGAGTGTACCTACATTTCTCAAACTTATCTTTAAATTTTCGAATGTCAAATGATGTTTACCTAATATACATCTTACTACTTTTTATACTGGCAATGCACACTATCTGTTATTCTGTATTTATTTTTGTTAATTTCTGACATAAATTTCAACATCCAAATTATAAGTGAGCTGTGCTGTGTTTGTGGAAATTCTTACTGTGACAAGGTGAAGAATTTTTGTAAGCTAGAATTCATAAAAAATGAAACAAAAATTGAGATTTTAGTTTTTTTTTTTTTTCATAAAAATGAGGCTAAAGAAAAAACCAACTTCTTATTATTATGAAAAATATTCAAACTTATTTGAACATTTTGGACTACACTTCATTTGAATGAAGTATTGAGAAAGTTAGTACTGAGGACATCTAATATCTATTTTTATGGCAGGAGACAAAACCTATCAAACAAAAGCTAAAAGGGCTTCATTTTGCCCTCCTGTTCTCCGTGGGCTCTGCAGAAAGATCAGTGGGATTATGCAGTGGCTACACTCTAAATTATAATAAACCTGCTCATCCTTGCTTTGTAATTATTGGGGGTCACATTGGCTCAAATCACTTTTTCTATCCAGCTGCTTTTGGTGCAGTTTTTGGTGATTCTCTGCTTGTCTCTGCTTGTTGTCACTTAGAAGGTCTTGGTGCCATCTGCATCACTAATCCATTGCCATACACTAAAATCTCTTAATTCTGCTCTAGACTTCATGAGTCTGGAAAGACCAGTTTCCATCATGTCAAAAGGCAATTTAATGAATTGGTATTAGTGCTTTTTGCAATATTGATAGACCTTGTAAGGTATTGTTTCAAACACCATATATTGGACCTATGAGGAGAGATAAAAAGAGGATAGCTTAGATAATTTTATGCCTCTTCAGGTGTCAGGGAACCCCAGGTTCTGCAGCATCAAATGGACCTCCTAGCAATGCAGATCATGCTATGCAGAGACCACCCATGGAGAGATTTGTGGGGTACATTAGTTTTTGCAGGTCTTATAAGATTTTCTTAACAGAAAACAATTCTGTCCATCGATTCTAGTGCTGAGCAAAAGGATGTTCTCATGTGAACAACTTCTGCTTCATTTTAAGTCAAAGGCAAGAGTACATACGTGGCATAATTGCCAATGTCCATAGGGCGCTGCCTCAGAGCCCTTCATTGTATTCACTGTTTGAGTGATCAGGTATTGGCCCCCTCCAGAGGCTCAGGAGAGACCTTGCCAGTCCCTGCACCTGCCTGAAAGGAGGCTGTAGCCAGGTAGGGATTGGGCTCTTCTCCCAGTCAACCAGTGATCGGTCAAGAGAACACAGCCCTATGATGAGCCAGGGCAGGTTGAGGCTGGACATTAGGAAGAATGACTTTGCAGAAGGAGTGACTAGAGATTGGAATGGGCTGCCCAGGGAGGTGGTGAAGATATCATCCCTGGAGGTGTTTAAGGAAAGACTGAATGTGGCACTTGGTGGCATGGTCTAGTTGGCAGCATGGTGTTCAGTCATAGGTTGGAATTGATGATATCAAACGTCTTTTCCAACCTAACTGATTATGTGATTCTGTAATTTATGATCCCTGAGGTATCTGTTGCCACGCTCTTTTCAACCACTGGCTTTCCATTGTGCAAAAATTTAGAAAATGAAACAAGGATGTGTTTGAGCCATGGTTGTTTCTGTTTGCCCATCTTGCTTTTATCTGCATGAACACTTGAACCACACTCAAATGCACACATGCACAGAAGAAAACTTCCTACTGATAAAAGAAAGGATACAAAATCCTTCAGTTTGTGACCTTCTATGGCCCTTCGAAAGACTTCGACTTGGCCTTGGAATTAGTACAAAATCACAGGAAAGGAGTAAGTATTCACTTGAACTGAAAAATTCATGAAACTTTCTGGCCTTTTCACCATTTCATGAAGTCAGCAAATTTCTAATGCTTTATGATGTTTTTAAACATGACTTCAGGATTTTGCCTGGAGGCTTTCATTGCAAAACCAGCTAATCTGATTGGGATGAGACCGAGTTGCAACCTTGCTTTTATTAATTATTTGTATAGAAAGAGCTAGTAAGCATGTACTTTTTAGTTGCCATATTTGCTTTAGATACTTTTTAAACAAATTAACTCTATCAAAGTTCCTGGAATATCTTCTGATAGATGCTTAAAGCATTGAGATTATACTTTGTTAAATATTTAAAACAGTTTAAAAGTCAAAGCAATCAAAAGAGGGCACTTTTGCTGCCAAGCCATCCCAAAATTGTATATCCTGTTGCCTCCCTGGTGCCATGGATTATTTTCATATCTTGGCACACAGTCTTCATGAAGATAACGGACTCTTTTAAAGGTATGTTAGCATTTTATTTTATTTGAATAGGATATGATTAAGGTTCCATACAGCAGAGAAGCTAGAATGATCTCTGCTGCTTCAGATTGCAATGCAAATGTTTTTTACTTTCACTTTTTTATTTTTTATATTTTTAAAGTGACATAGAAACCATTAACAGCAGCATTTCTCACAATAATGATGGTGGCAATAAATTGCATGTTACATCCTACCATCTATAGGAAACACCTCATTTCTTTGAAGTTAAAACATCCAAAAGAAATATTTAAATTAATAGTGGTGGTTTGCCTTTGAAATTGCCATCCATATCTCCTATAAATTGATTAAATGGTGCTTAATCAATCTTGCTCTATCCAACTAGTTTCCCACTGGTTTTGACGGAAGGAATTAACCATATACAAAGGATCATCCAGTCTGCCTCTCATGCATATTTATTTTTTTATAAGATTCCTCCCTTGAAGATGCACATTTTTTTCCCATGGCTCCTCAGCCCTGCCCATGGCCCAGGGCCCCATTTCAGCTCCCTGGAGCAATGACACTGCAACAGAGCCTGTCCAGCTCCCCACAGCTCCACTTGCCTGGCCATAGTCCCTGCAAGTCCCACCTGGGGACCGTGTCCCAGCCCAGCCTTGGCCTGTACCCATCCCCATCTGATGCCTGGGGCTGGGGCAGCCCCTGTTGCCTCCAGTTACTCTGTTGTTCCCAAGCTGTACTGGTGTTTCCTGAAGTGAGAAAGGAT
Source organism: Geospiza fortis (assembly GCF_000277835.1). Classification (NCBI taxonomy): domain Eukaryota; kingdom Metazoa; phylum Chordata; class Aves; order Passeriformes; family Thraupidae; genus Geospiza; species Geospiza fortis. The sequence goes on along the minus strand of NW_005054418.1, from coordinate 1,048,695 downwards.
TTAGGAGACAGATTTGGTAAAACTCCTATGTCTCCCTATAGCTTTCCTAGAGCTCTGCAATGAACTCTTAAAGAGGCAAAAAAAAAAAAAAAAAAAAAAGCTTTCCCTCCACTGAATGAGCAATGGGTTCAGATCTGAAGAAAAGAGGATTTGCAGCAGCTCTGAAATTTTTCCTAGCCCACTAGCTGTGGGGGCAATTCTGAATCCACAAAACCTTTGCAAATTTACTATGCATAAAAATCTTATTTTATTCCGGTTTCATTCCTTTCTACCTGCCCTCCTAATTATATGAGCTCAAACTTTTTTTTAATACTGCATTTTCATCAGTTAAGATAAATAAGGAGCTTTATGCTCTTGTTGATGAATACTTTCTCCCATGTGCTTCAGTGGATGTTATACTGGGAATGGATAGACAACAACAAGGGAAAAGATTCCTGCATTCTATGCAAAAACCATGCCTTATGAAGAGGTTTCTGGTGATGATGAAGAGTTTTTAGGTAGCATCCATTTTGTCAACTAATTCAAGCTAAGCTATGAATTATCCAAGAATAGCAATTAACCTGAATCTTGACCTATTTGTGAAATGATTGTTGAATATCCCTTAGGTAGACAAAGACAATTTTAGTCAAATGCAGTGGTGTCAGCCAAGCCAAGAATATTTTTATAAGATGAGTTCTCTAATTTTCTTTTCCTGATCTCTAAAAGACAAACAAAAATAAGTCTGACACTAAGCCTGGCCAGATCAGAACACAATATATAGCTTTATTTACTCTCTATCAGAAAAAGTTTAAACTGCACAGAGTTGATTTATAATTTTCTGCTTGCAGTAAATACTGTTTATGATAGAAAATATAAATTTTTATCTCATATTATTAGAGATAAATAGATTTTGTGTATTAACTCCAGAGAGATAATAAATGTAAGAAATAAAGTATAGTAATACTTTATAATGCAGCAGGAAAAACCAAAACAGTGAAAAATAGGAAGGAATTCAAACTCTCCTGGCCTCAAGACAACAGATTAATGGCAGCAAGAATAATAACTATTCTAATAGAAGTGCAGGGCAGAGATTTTTTTGGTCAAAATTAAAGGAGAAAGACAGAGAAATGCATCACTATGCAAAAAGCCCACTACTTCCATGATATTTCGATAATTGATATCTTATTTAAAAAAAAAATAGAAAAAAAATTGAAATGTGACTATGAGATAAAATACTCAAAACTGAGCATATACTCTATATATGTCTAGCATGGAATGGACAGCATTTAAATGAATACTTTATACAAGACCGAGAAGGAAAATTTTAGCAGTGGTGTTACTTTTGTATGGAGATAAAATTTTTATGTAGGTATCATATATATCTGTTGAACTGGAGTTTCACCTGAAAGGCACAAAATCCAAGAAATATTTATTTTTTGCACATGCCATGTTGTTACAGGGGAAAATAGTCTAAAATGCCAAGAAAAATAAGAAACATTAGATGAGTTAATTTTTTTGTACTGCTTGAATATAGGAGACAGAATATAGTCCATTGCCATAACTTATTTGTTGTTTCCACTTTTTATTAATCTAAAGTTAAAGTATGTATCCCTCTTTAATGCTACTTGGGATATAAAAATCACATAGTGGAGAGATGGAATTAAATATTATTGGTCATCTTGTTTGGCATATGGGAGATATGACCAAACAGTGATGTGTCATCTTGAGACAGGCTTCTCTGATGCCTGTATGTGGAACAATAGCTGAAACAAACCCAAAGACAAGGATTCATTTCCATATTCCTGACACACAAAGTCAATTTTGTTTTAATGGAAGAGTCTATCAGATAATCAGGTGAGCTACAGTTTTGTAGTAGTAAGAAATACAATATGAGACTCAGTTCCTCCACATGTAGTTATCAGTTCTTATTTGAAATACTTCTCCTGATCTGACTTCCAGCTGGAATTCATGAAAACCCAGCTCTCCAGCAAGCCCGAGCTCATATCTACCATTCCTGGGTGCATATGCCCCTCCAAAAGTAATAGATTTCTACATTGGCTCTGTCCTAGAACTCTATTCAACTCATGTGACCTGTATAAAGAAAAACAAACCTGAGACTCTGTGACTGAACAATTTTTTCTCAATTTATCTAAGGGAATGGATTTTACAATAAAGTTCTTGTTTCCTCAGTTATTCCTCCCCCAGATGAACAGAAACCTCTTGCCTTTGAATCAATATGATTTCACTCTAAAGATCTATTTTTCACATCCAAAAAATGCATAATATTACAAAATAAAACTAATCTTAAAACCTGTCCCTGAAAAATTACACTAGTAAGATCCTTGTACAATTATTACATTTTCTCATTCAGTACTGTTCACTGCCTCGTTTTAAAAGTCAGTTATTATATACCCCTGTGCCCAGTTTGGATAATAGATTTTCACATGGAACCATATGAAATACTTTGTTAAGTACAGCTAGATTAAGCCAATTTACACTTCTGTTGCCTAGGAAATCAATAGTCCTTCTGAAAACTGTTTTCAAATTAGTCTATCACAATCTAAATTTCACACCTTAATTGTTAATCCTATTCGTGTCTTTAGTTAACTTTTAAAGCATTTGCTGAACATTTTCAAACCATTGACAGCTGATTACAAATTGTGTGATTACACTGATCGCTCTCCCATTCTGTTAAATAAACATAGTTTTTTGCTCTTCACCATTTGTTTGATTCTGCTGGGATTATTCCATTAACATCATCATTTACTGTGAACAAAATGCACAAGGTAGGCAGGCACCTGCTATTTACACAGCAGCAAAGTAAACCTCAATGCATTGACTGGAATACATCCTGTTCTACTATTTTAAGGTTATTACTGGAATAAAGCTAGCAATTAACTTGAGTTTCTGCCCATTTCAATAAATAGGGACTATAGAGGTTTCTTTGAAATTTTAATCCTGAAATAACTGTTTACTTAAGGATTCAACAACACAGTGTGTGCTATACATGTCTTCTTGCACATACATGATTTCAAAATACAAGTCGACATAGTATATTGGTCTTCATAATTTTCAGGTTTATTTTCAGGCATATTCTTAAGTTCATGTTCTTTACACACAGTCATCAATTTTATTTTGTATCTGTATCTAATTTCCCTATCTGTTTTCTTGAAGCTATTTCAAGAAACTACATTTAGGAAAGAGATAATTATCTTCAAAGATTCATAGAGGGTAAGGGTTTTGGATTAATAGGATCATTTTGTCAAGCCTGTGATATATTTGGGACCATTAAATTTCATCTGGTGTTGATGTATGTTGAAAGGGAGCTGTGATGATCTGTATTTATTATTATTACTACTATTGATTGTATTTGTTGTTCCACTACCCAAAGCCTAAATGAGAAAAGAACTACTCTGAGATAAGCATTGTATGAAGACAGACTGCTTGATGATCCATGTTTTGAAGAGCTTATGGTCAAGATATGAATATCCTGGAGTTGAAAAATTGAATGTAAAACACTCTATTTTATGACAAAAGTAGAAAAAACCTTAGCTCTGTTATTTAATTATATTTTTTCATAAGTTGGAGGAATGTAGTTAGAATTGAGCTATATGGGAAAGAATACAAACACAAATGGACAGGCCATTGATACTGAAAGTAATGTAGGGTTGAAATGAAATTATTCTGAAGAGATATGGTACCCTAGTTTTATTTTTACTCAGTAGTTAAATATACTAACTGTTCAGCAAGATCAAAAAAGAAGTTGTGCATGACAACCAATAACTAGTCTCCAACACTGAATTTGGGATGAAGATGGATGAATTATCAAACACTTAACCTACTTGGCTCAGCAGAGTAGCAGATAAAACAACCAGGTTGGATCCAGAAATGTTAGTTATGTAGTTCTGCACCAAAATTAATAGATCCTGCTCTACAGGCTTCAGCAGCCATTTCATGTGAATAGTCATACTGACTCCAGACCAGGGTAGATTTGTCTCCAGCCATCCTGAGCTACTAGAACCCATGTGTTTCATGAATCTGTGACTGGCACAGACAGAGATAGATAATTTGAAAAGTCATCTTGGACATGTCTATGAAATTTTTCACTAAAGACAGGAGACAAAGGGAAAAATGTCACAAACTTTCTGTGTTTTTATACTGAGAAAATCTCCAAGGTTGTGGATGAGATGAGAAAAGGATGAATGACTGTTCCTAGACTCCGTCTGGGTACTTGTTTGTCCTCTAACCTCTCACTTTGATGTCAAGAAAACTCAGCAAAGTCACAAAAAAAAAAAAAAAAAAAAAACACCAAACAAAAAACTCCCCCAAAAAACCAAAAAACAAACAACAAAAACCCAAAACCACTACAGGAGAAAACTAGAGAATGATAAGTGAAAGAAATGGATTTTGCATTTAAATCTGAAAGCTGTTAAATCTGAGCTCAGTTCACAAGCTCATAGCACACGTAAAAGAGATCTCCTCAATCTCTGTGCAGCTCTTGCAAAAGTTCTATCTCCTATGCTTGCAAGTCTTTTCTTCTTGACAGAAAACTTCATGGTTTCTTTCAATTATAACAGCTGTCAAGAGAGGTCATGATTTCTGAAAAGAAAAGCTTGGTCCTTTGCTATGGAAGGCTCTGAATATTAAGATAAACTATAATGTGGGGTGATGTATTCAGAGACCTATGTGCCACTAAAAAGAAGGGTTGATGAATTTCAAAACTTCTTTTTCAAAACCTGCTTGGATTCATTCCCAGGCATAATGAGTTGAAATAATAAGGTCTGGGGGTGAAGAATGTATGGCTTATTCCAGCAAGCTTTATTCCTAATATTCCACAGTTATTCTATGCTTAAATGAGTGTAAAGGAGAATAGAATGTGGACCCATTTTATGTTTTCTTATTATTTTAACAAGTCAAATAAGAACACAACCTTTTAATCTAACTCTCCCTACACCACGTTTGTTAAATCTGGTTTCTGGAAAAAGCCTAAAATTTCATTGTATTTAACTCAGCATTTGCAGCTGCAAATGCCTTTGAGTTAAAGTGAAGATCTTGTACAGATTAAAAAAAACCCAAAAAACAGTGTTTTTATTACTTACTTTTTTATTACTTGGTGATATGCAAGAGTAAATAATAACATATAAAAAGAGAATAAATTGTGCACATCCAAGTTACCTGTTGAAAGTCTGCAGCATTACATTGCACAATGTTGTTATCTCTACAGCAGATAGATATTTGTGCAAAAATTTATCTATTTTGGAAAAAAATGTGTTCAGTTTCCTTGTTCCAATTTATTTTTCCACACTGAAATATGATACCTCTGTCTTGACTTGTAATTATGATTACTTTGAAAATTTATGTTATATGTTTATTTGAAAGGACTTATGGTGGAACTAGAAACTGATAGGATTCAACCAATAAACAATGTGAAAATGTTGACTCAAGTAGAATGGAATGGGATGGGATGGAATGGAATAGAATAGAATAGAATAGAATATTTTAAATTTTTGAAGAAACCAACAAGGATCATCAACCACCTCTCTAGGAAGCCTGTTCCAGTGTTTGATCACTCTCATGGTAAAGAAATGCTTTCTAATGTCTGGTCTGAATCCTGACAGAATTTTGAGACATTCCCATTGATCCTGTGACTGGATCCCAGGGCGAAGGTCTCAACAATGAGCAGCTGTTTTCAAGCAATGGGTGGTTTCCATTTCTCTTGGGCAAATTTTGCCCTGCCTTAAGCTACTGCAACTAGGACCTATTTCTTCATCAAGACCAACTTAATTTAGAATTATAACCAGACCCACAGATATCTTCATTAATATTTTAGATAAAATCAGACAGACATTGATGTTCTGATTGGTGAAATTAGCACTCTCTATATTTCTTAATGACAAAGTATGGAAGTGGTGGAAACTGCAAACAAGTTGATATTCTAAGTTCAGGAGACAAATGCAAATCACTACATATCAGAAATACTATATTTTTTCCAGTGATATTCTAGAATTATCTTGTGTATTATTTAAGACAGCATAGTTTATGCTTAATGAATTAAACATTTCACAGTTCATGCACCCTGATGGAATCCCTATTTAGACAGATTAACACAGTGTTTTGAGGACCAATTATATAGTCCAGGGGCTGAAAAAGAATGAGGAATTGAGTTCTGCTTAACTGAAATG
>NW_005054418.1:1025474-1042475 GCF_000277835.1 Geospiza fortis | reverse complement strand
GAAGTGCAGGAGGACAGTTAGCCTCACAACTTTGATTCAGCTTTAAAAGCAGCCAGATCACAGCTAATGTTGTATCATGTGATTTATACCTTAAGTTTTGGACTGGATTACAGATCTTTCCATTTCTTTGAAGGTATTTGGTTTCCAAGTTTTACCTTTGCTCATGATGGCAAACATTACTAGTTGTCTTAGTTTAGTATTGCTATAAAAGCACTATAGTCACCCTATATATTCCTAAACTTAGGGCACAAGACAACATGGTGCATATTAGTCATTGTATGATTTTGCTGACCTCTATGAATAGGTATAATTGTTCTAGGGGATGCAGTGCTCGGGAATCAATTCTAGCACTATAATGGCATATTATAGCATTAAAATACCAAGTTAGCATTCAGAGAAAGTACCAAACAGCCATGAAAACCCGTGTTTTTTAGATTTAATATGACAGATTTCCCCCAACACATTTAGTTTTACAACGGGAATTTAATGGCTATGTGGCCTGTTAGTGACACATCAAATCATGAGGGCTACTGCAAGACACCTTCTGAACCATCATTCAGTTTTCCTAACCTTCCTTTGATTACTTGTACTTATACTGCTGCAGAAAGTAAGGAAAACAGAACTCCCATATGGGATTTACCTTTGCCTGTCACAGTCATGAAGAGTTACCCACCAAATTGCTTGCAGAACACTGGCAGAGGGAGCACTTTGGCTGTCTAAAGCTGATAAAAACTCTATTAGTGGACCATTTTCACATCTAATGGCCGCAGGCAAGTCCAACACAGAAATTCACCAATGCTTCAAAATGGATTACTGCAGCGATATTGAGAGAACTGACCCCCCACAAGGCAAGTCACTGCACCAATCTTTGCTGCAGTCTACAAATCTGTAAAATGGGGAGAATAATAGTTCCCTGCTTTATAAAGGGCTTAGACAGCTAACATTGCAACCTTATAGGATGGATTGTTTACAATAGACATACTAAAATGCCATTAAGCACATAAAATTTAAATGAGCATTAATCATATAAAATGATTTTTCCCTCTCAAAGTCTAATTACATCATCACAATCAGTCAGAGAGGTTTTTTTTGTTTTGGTTTGGTTTTGTGTGTGCATGTGTATCTGTAGGTGTTACTCTAGAGCAAGCCTGTCTTTTATAGAATTAATGGAACACTAAAGAAGCTCCAGCAGCAGCAGCTGTAGCAATATCAGTTCAGCCTGAAAGAAATGTGACTTACCCTAGTGCTTTTAAGTGAGGTATCAGTCAAACACAAGATCAGCTCACTTTATCAAAATTCGAGATCAAACTGTCTCTTGCCAGTCATCTTTTCAGAAATGCAGAAATATCAAAGACAAGCATTCCTGATCTGAAGCACACACAACTTCTGAGCCTGGAGAATATAGTGGAATGCTCTATATGCCTCATAGCCCACAAAAAAGTTAATAAACTCTATATAGCTGGAAATTATATGAACAAGTAAAGGTTTCTTTTTCACCTATTTTTTATATCTTCTTTGAGGCAACATAAAGGATTATGCATACATTTGCCTAACTGTTCTCAGAGTCAGAGGCTACAATTATGATGAGGGATAATACACTTTCAGTTTCTTTCCCACTTAGGAGAAAATGTGAGTCAGTCAAAACAGGATCCTAAAGTTCTGACTCCTGTGCTTTATATCACTGAGTTCTACACCATTTATACATTAGTTGTGTTTCCAAACTTCAGATGTGAAGAACAGATCAGTTGAAATGAATTATGCTAGTCTCATTACCTGAAAATTTCAAATTTCACAGACACACAGACTCACAGAATGACTAGGTTGGAAGAGGCCTTCAAGATCATCAAATTCAGCCCAGCCCTAACACCTCAATTAAGCCATGGCACTAAGTGCCGCATCCAGTCTTTTTTTAAACACATCTAGGGATGGTGACTCCACCACCTCCCTGGGCAGGCCATTCCAGAACTTTATCACTCTTTCAGTGAAAAACTTTTTCCTAATATCCAACCTATATTTCCCTTGATGCAGCTTGAGACTGTGTCCCCTCCTTCTGTCAATTGCTGCCTGGAGAAAGAGACCAACCCCACCTGACCACAGCCACCTTTTGGGGAGTTGTAGAGAGTGATAAGGTCACCTCTGTGTCTCCTTTTCTCCAGGCTAAATAACTCCCAGCTCTCTCAGTTGTTCCTCACAGGGTTTGTGTTCCAAGCCCCTCACCAGCCTTGTTGCCCTCCTCTGGACATGCTCAAGCATCTCAATGTCCTTCCCAAACTGAGGGGCTGGACACAGCACTCAAGGTGTGGCCTCACCAGTGCCGAGTACAGAGGAAGAATGACCTCCCTGCTCCTGCTGGCCACACCATTCCTGATACTGGCCAGGATGCCATTGGCCTTGGCCGCCAGGGCACACTGCTGGCTCATGTTCAGCTGGCTGTTGACCAGCACCCCCAGGTCCCTTTCTGCCTGGGCACTGTGCAGCCACTCTGTCCCCAGCATATAAGGCTGCAGGAGGTTACTGTGGCCAAAATGCAGAACTTGGCACTTGGTCTCATTGAACTTCATTCTATTGAACTCTGCCCATCCGTCCAACCATTCCAGGTCTCTCTGCAGAGCCCTTCTCCCTTCTGACAGATCGACACACGCTCCCAGCCTAGTGTCGACCACAAACTTGCTAATGAAAGACTCAATCCCCCTATCCATGTCATCAGTAAAGATATTAAACAGAATTGGCCCCAGCACAGACCCCTGAGGGACACCACTGGTGACTGGCTGCCAGCTGGATGCAGCGCCAACCTCTGGGCCCAGCCATCCAGACAGTTCCTAACCCAGCAAAGAGTGCTCCTGTCCAATTCATTCATGTATATCTGAGGTCTTCTTGACTTTGAATATTTGGAGTGTGATTTCAATGTGAGTCTGAAAAGTGTTCCTGAAATACTTTGTATGCAATTCACTTGTGCTTTCTACAGATATCAGTAAAAACATTCCCTTAGGGACAGTGGAATAAACATTTTCTGGAGTAAATCATGTGCTAATGGGATACATGACCAACAATTTCAATTTTCTGCTTTGTTTCTGTTCATATGGATGTTCAAAACCCATCCTCACTCCCCATGTATTAGTTTTCCATTTACAAACACACTGAGCCTTGAATTTCATTCACTATGTCAGAGATGTAGTTAGGTATGGTATTAGCTTGGGAAACCCATGAGAACAATGCTGCAGTTTCCTGATAGTAGACAGAAAGAATGAGCAGAAGATATAAAGGAGTTTAATTCACTTCAACAGAGGTAGGAGTCTATTATGATTTGGCCCACCTGGAAGAATGTGTCTGACTTAGGTGCCAGTGAAGAAGAGCAAGGTTAGGATTCAGTTACCTTAATGTAGGTGACTAGACTCAGGTGAAACAGGCCAGGGAGATATTATAAGGCAGGCACCTGCACCATCTACTAACTGTGACACAAGACAAGAGACACATTAACTCTCTGGAGTGGCTGCTAGAGACCAAGTAGAACACTTCAAATTACTAAAATAACACTAGGAGGCCATGGGGCATTTGAATTTTGCCCCAGGCTTAAAGGAGAATAAATCTCACATTCAATTAAACACCTAGGGTAGGATTCAGCTTTTAAACATAATTTTTCAATGCTATTTTCTGTGCCTTACAGTATGACATCCAACATTCATTTGCTGCACAAATAGTTTTCCCCTAAATCCCTTGACATGCTTGTCAACCTTTGGAATTTCTAGGAAAAGGAGGGAGCTTGGCCACCAGAAAGCTAGACAGAATAATCTAATATCTAAAATGTCCATCAATATCTGTCAGGTGCCTGGGAAATAAAAAAATAATAAAACTGATTTTTTTTGCATTGATTAAGCCAAAGAATAAAATGCTAATTTAAATGTTTTGCATTTAAATATTTCTCAGATACATACACAGCTCCTTCCAGTTGATTCTGTGGCTGTGGATATGACCCAGTACCCTCTGTATTTCTTCCTTCTATTTGTTCCTACTATTAGAGATGTTTGAATATCAGTTCTACTGGAACATATAGTTCTCAAAAACTTTGAGATATTAATATATCAACATAGACTATCCCATAGCTAATTTGTTAATTAACAAAAGCTTATTTTTGTTCAAAAACTGCTTAATAAAACTGCTTAATAAACTGCTTAATAAAAAATGCATTTTCTATTTAATTATTAGTCAAAATGTCACCTTTGCCTATTAGTCTTTGAGTTGCAGTATTTCTTTGGAGGCATCTTCTTTCATCTTGTACAGTGTAAAATATATTGGTGAATTTTGAAAATCTGCTTAATGATTTTTTTTACTCTATGACCACAGCATGCAATTCAGCATGCAATACCTACTAAATAGTTTTCATCTGAATATAAAACTTGACGCATACATAAAAAATGTCTTCATGATGGCATGTAAGAATTTATTAGGAATAATGCAAGGATTTTTTATTTAGCAAGACAATAGATGCCCCTCCTTGGCCAATCACATTTCAGAAAACTAATGTGTTATTTATCTGATTTATAATAAGTGACATTGTATCACTGACAAATATAACACATTAAATAATCCTGCTATTTTATGATATCCTAAAAACTTATACTCAAATGTGTTGCTATAATAACCCTTTTGTAATCAAACTTATTGGTATTTTTTATATTTTGTTTGACAAATGGAAGCCAATACCTGAAAGCCTAAGGACATCAAACATAAAATCAGTTGTATAGAGTAAAAGATATGTGTAATATCTTCAGTGTATTCTGGTACCACAAAGCAGTAAGAATGAATGGGAACAGTTATATAGTGAAAACTGATCTGTTGAGAACAGGTTGTTAGAAGGTCAATGACAGAAGAAAAGTTCTCTTAGTTTGAAAGAAGATGGTGGTGCAGAAAAAAACCTTTAAATAAGCATTCAATATGATCATAGCTTCCACAAATCAAAGCTAAAAACATTTTGAGGTTTGTATATTGCTTTTTGACACCCTTAAGCCTTATCCTATGATGTGTGAAAGTGCTGTAGACACTTTACCGTTAATAGAAAAAGGCAAACACAAATCAATAACTTCCTCTTTAGCGAGCCGCAGTGTTGGACAAGTCCTGTCTGCCCCTGTTAGTGTGTATTATTGCTTTCTGGCTGAAGATAAGATTGATTTACTTTCCCCTCAAATTCTTCTTATAAATTTCCTGCTACAGTACATTCATTTTTGAGAGAAGAGTAAATGAATTGCTAGGTTAGAGATGACACATCCTTGTGGTGCAATATAATATCTGTTAACATCCTTCTGGGAGAACAGGGATATTATTTCCATGTGACTGTCATTGTTCTCTGTCCCTGCCTTAGTAAACAAAGCATTTTCTTCTTCTTTTTGACATGCAGTCACAAACAATGAGCATGGAACATCAGACCTCAAGGTTACTCTTGTTTTACTCATGGAGAGAAGGCCAGGTGGTGAACTCAAGGACCTAAGCAGGGGTTTTGTTGCAGCACACAAATGACAGTTTTTTGCCAGAGCAGGGTTTTTTTAAACAACATGTGCAAGCCATTTTGGCATAGCTGCCTAAATGATCACCTTATCAGTCAGCAGTTTAAGCATTTTTGTCCTTGTTCTTTCTGTCTATATCTTTCTGTCCCTGAGTGGAAGTTAGTCATTATGTCTCTTCTCGAATTACTGCAATACAAACAGATCAAATGATTTTGTGTTTCTTAGTTTATAAAGGCTTTTGCTGAATGCTCTCACTGAAACATTTAGTGATCCAATTGCAGGCTATGACTTAGAATTTTAACAAATGTGATTAATCATAAACTGTGGAAACTTAATCACTATGTTGTAGCAACATGCATTCATACACATACAACCCTCATTGCTTCCTACATCCTAACTGAAAAAGCAGTGTTAAAAGAAGCATCTGTAGCACATATGTGATATTTTTTCCATAAGCATGGATATCCTCTTTCTTCTTAATTTATTTTCTTTGAAAATCTACAAGGACAGCAGTAGTCATCAGAGAGTTTTCAGCAGGGCTGGCTGAAAATCTTCAGTCAAAGCTATAAAAAAAATCAGTACCTGACGGAAAGTTTTGTTCATTCTTCTACCATTTTTTTGTACTGTGAGTGCTCTGTATTCTTATGAGTTTCTAATTCAAATGTGTCTTTTCTCTAACTAAAAGCCTCTTAAAAATTCTGTTTAAAATGTAAATATATTCTTGTGTTTATAGTCAATAAAAATCCACGAGCAATAATAATTTATATTAATTCTTTATTTTTAGTCATAAAAGAGGACAAGATAAAAAATAATTATCCTTTCCAAACTAAATATACTTACACACATGGTTCTGTATATATTGATGTGTGATGATTATTTCTTTTTAGGGTATGGCAAAAATTGGGATAATTATCACTTGATGAAAAAGGAAATCAATTTAATACATTCTCCTTCTGGAGATAAATTATCTATATGCTTAAATGACCCATAGTTAAGAGATAACTCCAAGAATAATGAATACTATGAAAAGTTTCTGGGCATAAAATATTTTCTTTCATATCTTGTATGCAGAATTACTCTTTTCATTTCTTTACACCTATTTTAGCCAATAGATATTACTTAGAACATTTTTCATGAGGTCTAGTGATCTTGTGTAGTTATGCATGTTGAAGTTTATCTTTAATGTTGAAAGAGATGACCCTTATTCTTCTTCAGCGCAGTACCTGCTGCCATAGGCCTTCTTATAGTACTGGGAGAAAGAGAAAAGCTTAATCTATAGAACGCTCTCTTTACTAACTGTAAACACCCCATGATGCCACCTACACACAGTCAAAAATACTTAGAAAATCTTAGAGTGATTTATATCCAAAGAGAGCTCTGGAGATCATCTAATGCAATCCCATGATCAAAGGAGTCAGTACAATGCAGACAACTGGAGTCCCTGTTTGGTCAAGATCTGATTATCTCCAAGGGTGGAGATACTGCAGTTCCCCCAGGCAACCTACTTTTGACACTTCTTACTGGTAACAACATTATTTTAAATACCTATTTTGAATATTCTTTGATGATTTGCTTTCAGCTTGGTGTCCCATAGGTCCTCTTCTGCAGAGTATTTTAGCTTTTTATTTATCGGTGACTAAGCACTACTGCTATTGGTGCTAGCCATGTGGATATTCCCAGTCCAGTCTTCAGTCACTGCTGAGATACATCCTCACACTTACAAGACATCTAAAATTATTCAAACGATAAATGTCTTTTGATTATGAATCAATGTTCTGTTTTAAGCAGTTCTGAATGATCTCTGCTCTGTGGATCTCATTTATGTGTTACACAGGGAGCAACACAGAATTTATATCTATAGATACATGTATGTGTGTGGTGAACAAGACAGAAAATTGCAGGAAAATAGTATGGTCTTATCCTTACTGCATGTGAATGCCATTTTGATGAACTGGACTCTTTCTTGCTCTTGGCCACATAGTCCTTATGTAATGCTTGATAAGCACTCCAAAGAAACTGCTCAAAAATGATTGTTAATGGTGTGATCTTCATTTTTTTATTTGATAAATTAAGTTCTACTTTATAGAACTGTTGAATGTTGCAGCAACATAAACAGCCTTAATTCTGTGCTCATCTTTGCAGCTGTTTGGTACTGTTTTCTGTCTCATCCCTTTTTTCACTCTATGGCTGTCTATGCCCACAACTCTATACACATGACATGCAATTGGATTTAATTCAAATGTCTAAGAACTGATGGAACAGCATTCATATAATTGAAACATTTGAGTCACCATCATTAAGATGAAATATGTCTTCCCTTTTGTTCAGTAAGAATAGCCCATCTAACACTTGTCCATTAAAATTTATTTGGACTTGTATAATTTCATTTTAAAATGTTTGCATTTCCTAAGGGATTCAGTAAGTAAATATGCTGATGATAATTAGCAACTCTATTCAATTATATAATTAATACTTTCCAATTTTTTAATGAAAAAAAAATTTCTTGTGTTTTATCTCACAAGCAAACAGGATGATGGCAAGCAATACAAGTTTAATGATTCAATAGCCTTGGAAAAGTGAACATTTTACATGCATTTTTAAAGGGTATTGCGATAAAGTTGCTGTGCCAACAAAACAGAAATGCCTGTGAGTTCAAAAAGATCTGGAACAGGGTAAAGAAGATTGCTTTGAAGAAAAATAAATAATAAGAAAAAAGCTGCACAGGGCTATTAATAGCCACAAATGAGATACTTAGAAATTGTTTCTCTGGTGTTTACTGCAATGAATTAGGAGTGAATAATGAGTCTATTTATGTCATGGTGACCAGGCTCCCTGTTTGATAGAGAAGTCTGTTTGCTAAAGGAATTTTTCAGATGGCAGGCCATATACAAACTTTTAAAAAATTCCAGGATTAAGAAATATTTATGTTTTTTGTTACTAACCAACACAAAATGTGAATATTTCTCAGAAGGCAATTGCTTCCTTAAAAAAACCCACAAACCTAAACCACAAAAAGCACACAAAACCCCAAACAGATCTGCTTCTGACACAAAAAGGAAATCAGTACTTATAGCTATTGTTTTTCAGAAAACTCTGACTTGTCTGCCTCTTACAAAAGTTAGATTTATATCTGGTAGTATCCTTGAGAAACACAGCATCAACAAAATAGCATGGAGCAGCTTCCGTATAATGCCAAGGGAACAATAAAATCTTTATAGTTTCAAAAGCTCTAGCAGCCTTACTTTAATATGTAGGCAGTGCTTTTTGAAAAGCCATCAAGCCTATGAAATAGCACACTTTATTCTTGGAATAGCTGTGATGGCCAGAGTATTTCTCAAGTGGTTCAGGGAACAGTCTTCATGGGGTAGAGTGTATTTAGTGGACCTCTCATCATTGCCAAAATGCAGGTAAGAAAAAATGACACAGTCAAATGTGCCATGGAAAGTTTCATCTAGTGATGATGCAGATGTGGTGTATTTGTTATCTTTCTGAGCTTGGCTAAGGACATCCTCATGGATGAGCAGGGTGTGTGTTTGATCATGCATGTGCAACACTAAACAGAGCAGAAGGGACAAGCTCCATAAGCAAACTCGACCTTGCAACACTGTTTACGATGTGAATTTGTTCAAGGGAGTAAAATATATTCTGGGTGGGATCTGGCCAGGTTCTAGTATTCTGCCAAATTAGAATTCCAGCTGTAACATGGGGCAGTTTTGCAAGAAGGGTTTGCAGGTTTTAAAGGTAATGTCACAAAGATTAAGAGACATGACTCTGATCCTTATGTCCTTATCTCTTGTGGTCCGAAGGTCTTTAGAAAAAAATTATGAATACGTTATGTATATAAAAATGATGGACAATGAAAATAATTCCTAAAACTGTCTTTAGTTTTGAGAAATATCAGGGAACTGAGTATTTGGCTGCCTTTCTCTTGTGAAAATTGTTTATTTTAGTTTTTTGGCTCCTTTTTAGTCTAAATATCAGAGAAAATTGGAGCAGTCAGGATGTAATACTTCTTTTGCAACTTAAGGAAAGCAGAAGGAGAAAAGAAACATGAAAGCAAAGAAACTTATTGAGGTATTTTTCTTTCCCATTTGTTTTGGATCCTTTTCTTAGTCTCAGAGTAATGGAAACTATGATATATTGCATTCAGTAGCTACTCAAAGTCAGAAATAGCTCCTTATATCTGGCAAAACAAAAAACCCACAACTACCCTGAATGCTTTAACTAAAATTTTCAAATAATTTTTGCCTCACAGTAGAAATAATAGCTAATTTGTATCTAACCTTGCTTTTCAATACTTTATTCTCAATTTGATATATGCTTTTCCTTTTTTTGCCTTTCATATTTATTAAGCTAAAATTAAAAAAAATTCTCCAGTAGTGCAGCTGTGGCAATACCTCTTCCTTTAAGCCCAAATATTGAACTCAGATGTTCATATGAAACTCATTGAATGAGCACAGTCTCCTCTGACAGTCACAGCCACAGGCAGTTGGCCTTAGCTGTCAATTCCTTCACCACCACAGAGCACAAAACAACGTTTTGGATCCACTGTATTCTTTGTGTCATTCTATGAAGTGACACACTAGAACGATGCTAAGAATAAACTTAGGTTGTTTTTTCAGCTCAAAAAGGTTTCTTTTCTGCTGCTGTTTTGTAAGCAAACATAGAAAATATATATGTTGTTCTGAGGTGAAATACAAATTGTTCTTTAGGACATGTTTTGTTTTCTTCCTCATCTTAACCTTTAGAATGAGTAGAACTTATTCAAGTAAATATTTTTTACTTGAAGCTTCCTTCCTTGCAAGTAGAGAATTCAGCCAATTAGATCCTTGCATCTTGTGCACGTCTTGCATTTTTTGGTTCCTATCCTTTCAAAACATAAACATAGTTCCTAATTACAAACTGTCATGCATTTCAAAGACATCAAAACAATTTTTCTAATCCCACTGCCATGTGCAATGACACTTTCCACTAGATCAGATTGCTTAAAGCCCCATCCAACCTGGCCCTGAACACTTCCAGGGATGGGACACCCATAACTTTTCGACCCTTTTGAGTGTCTCAGCACACTCAAAGAAAGAATTTTCTCCCAATATCTAATCTAAATCTAACTTCTTTAAGGTTAAAACCATTCCCCCTCATCACTACATATCCTTTTAAAAAGTTATTTTCCAGTTCTCTCATTTGCCCCTTTAGGTACTGAGGCATAGTAAGGCTGCTAAAAGGTCTTCCTGTCGATAAGGAAAAGTATAAAATTTGGTTCAAATTATTATGGATGTTCCCTTCATTAAACCACCTGGAGTTAATTTCTTAAATGCCAAGTCCACACACTGGTTTTCAGAGACAAAAGATCAGTGGGACAAAAGAGACAAATCAATTTTAAAGACCAATTTGAACATTTTATGTTCTTCTTTTCTCTTCTTTTCCCAATGACATATTACAGTCATTTTGTTTCGTTGGCAGCTCTTCTATTCTGGTTATTCCTGACTGCAAAATTATCTGGAAGATACAATTTCCTTCTACCTTTCTCTTTCTTTGGCCTTATTCATTTTAAGTTGTTGAATTTCTACCTGATCTCCTATCTATGCTACGTGAATTATTGGCTGAGGCTGATGTAATTTAAAATTGCATATATGTCATATTATGTTTGAAACCTTTGCCCCTGTGATATGGATGTGTGGGGTGTCCTCTTTTTTCCTTTAAGCATAGGAATAATTTTATTGCTTATCTTACTTTACACTGCATTATTCCTACTTAGATTTCTTCGAGTTCAAGGTCTTTATAATAATATCTGATTAAAATTTATTAAAATGTGAGATTTATTCCAGGCTAGAATGTCATTATGCTCCTTTAGGATCACATTCTATTATTCAAGTCATACGAGAAGAAATCTCCTGATTTTCTGAGTGCTTCTCTCAACTTTTCTGGACAGCTTTAGAGGTAAAAATATTATTATGCTGAAGTAATAAGCAATTCTTCATATTTCAACTTTTCAATTCATTTTATTTTGAGGAATGTTTACTCTTTTATGTTCTGCTAGAATTTTTTTTCATTCATTAACATGTTTTATGCATTTATGGTTATAAAAATAAGTTGTATCTGAGGTATCAAAATTAATTTCATTATAAACTGATTTAATCTGTTGTTTCTAATCACATTTCTGCAAATCCAGCATTTGGGATACAAAGTACTTAAACTGAAAAACAATTTCAAACAGGTTTTGATGACTTTCTGTTCTTCTATATCTTAGATGAAAGAACTTCAAAATGATAATGAAAAATAAAGGATCTCATCCAAAACCAAGTCTGGTTTGATTTTGAAATTTCATAGTTCAGAGAGAAGAATCATGTAGTTCTTTGTTAAGTAACAGTACTTCAGCTTGAATATTATCCAGGTCCAAAGATTTTTAACTTTATTTGTTTGGTTTTTGTTTTGTTGGGATTTTTAATATAAATTATCAATTTCAAAATATAATAAACTAAGATTTTCTTAACTACTGAGTTAAAATATTAAGTTATTATCCATATTAAAGCCAGAAACCAAATTTGTTTCAAAAATTTGGGGTTTAATTACTCTTAAATTGAATTGAATTGAAGTAAATGAAATCAAATTCAATTAAATAATTGAAGAAAAAACTGCTTTGGCCTGTTCTATTATGTAGACCATCAGAATTTCAGTGCTGATCTAGTCAGAAAAACAGTGTCAGAACTGGCTAACAAACTAGCAGATTAGATTGATAATGTGTTCTTTAAAAACTCTATTTAAGTTTGTAAAGATATTTGGCAAATTTATGCGATTTGCAAAAATTGCCTCCATTGATCATGAAATTTATAAGTCCCAGCAATATCGAAAGGAGTTGAAGAAAATTCAGTGGTCTTGAAAATAAACTTATTTTCTGCTTTTTTTATTTTGACATATGATGTTTCGTATGTCAAAATAAGTTTAAAACATTTCACATTCCTACCTATTGTAAATAAATATACAAAGGTCAGTAATTGGTTTAAAAATTGCAATATATCATAGTTAGACTACCAGGGATTCACTACCATTTTCCTTCTCTTGAATGACACTTTGAGATGTATTTTGTTTCCATTTATAGATGTGTCTGCAAACAGGTGCAGAGAGAAATCTTAAATTTTTTACTTAAAATGAAAAGAGGCATTTTAAAAGCAATTCTTATGCTTAAGAGATTATTAACTTCTTATGCCAGAAATTATAACTTGAAAGTTATTAATTTCTTGGTAAAAACAGAACAGTTAGTGATACAGATATCAATAGGTCAGCTTAAGATGTTCTACCCAAAAATATTTTTTCATATTAAAGTTGGACTATTGGTTCCAGAATTGTAGAACTACTCAAGAAGTTGCTGGTAGAGACAGAATAAGCTGTACTACTTGGTAGAACCATTAAGTATAACGTTTATTTGCTTGAATTTCTCTAATGTTACTTCTAACCTTCCAGGATGGGGAGTCTGACAGTATTGCCACAGGGGTTTTTCACTCCTTTTATTCTCAAAATAAATCCATTAGATACAGATCTACTTAGGAGTTGTCTGCTTTTTGGAAGGGGTTAGGAATCTGGGTGCACTGGCAGATTTCTATTATTTTGGTTTGGTTCTTATTTTCGGACCTATACAATCTCCACCACTGTTTCCTAGGACACAAATAATTCTCCTGAGATCCATAAACCTGCGCGGAGCTTCAATGTATCTTGCTTGCTCTCTGAGCTGCATCTCTATTTTGTTAACTGGTGCTGAAAATTACTCATGCTTCTAAGACAGCAACACTGTAAAAGGCTAAGATTCATATATGCTTCCCTCTAGGAATAACTATTTATGATGTCAGGTGATGCTCAGTGTGAGGAAGAGGAATGAAATTGACAGTAAGAGATTTAAGCACCAAGTATGAAATAAACACCAAATATGAAATATATTTACGGTGCCTAGGTTTGCATCCCCATTGCAAATATTCAGTGTTCTACTCTAGGAAACTTTCATTTATCCTATGCTGTCAATACATGAAATAGAACGAGTGAATATAGTAATTTTGAAAAAATCCTCACTATCTCACCAAATTCTGATACTGTATAACTGGAATTATCAAAGTGACTTCTCTCTTTCACATATAGTTCAGAAGAAAAATGTGGCCAGAGTTGTAAAATACAATTTTAAAGGCTTATTTTCTGAAAAGGATATTTACTCATTAATTCAGATGTTGCATAAAATGAACAAATCTCTGAAACAGCATTATTATCATCATGCAGTTTCTGCCCAGCCCTCCTAGCATACATGATAAACTGCATTTTGTACTTTTTTTCAAATTGGATGGTTAAATTGTTTCCTTTGATAATCCAGAAGGTATTAAGCACAGTGGATAGCTAGACATAATCTGAATCAATAGTTTCCTTTATGAAACAGTGTTAAGGAGTAAGGTTTCATTGTTGGCATAGGCTTCCTGAGGGCTGAAGCAAATAAACCAAGATCAGCATAGTGGTTTATTCTATTTACATAACTGTTAGCACTTTTCATTTTTCAATTTTACCTGATATTATAATATTGTTTACCTCCAAGGCAGCATGAAATGGGAGAGAAAATGTTTCCAGGAAATGGAACTGTTAAATTTCTTGCTTGATGGCAACAGAAAGAACATATTCACTGAAGCACTTATTGATATTTCATTAACTTGAAACAAAGAATTAGAACCCATGGTTCTAAGCTGTTAAGTATGATCTATATCAGAGATCTGTTATTCTAAAGAAAATAAAATATATGCCACTTCTCTGAAAAAAAGATCCCTAACCCCCAAAATGGTAAGAAAAATCTGGTAAGAATATTCATCCAGCTTTCTCCTTTTAGAACAACGTGCAGAATGTGACATCTGTTTGAGAGTTCCAGACTCATGTCCTATGATAAGGAAACTCCAGATAAATAACTTTTAAATTATTATTTATCTTTACATTAGATTTGAGAAAAGAAAGTCTTAGAGTTTCTGTTCCTTTCCAGTGCATGCAGTCTCTTGTTTGTCAAAATGATTTCCAATGCCTTTTCCTTTTACACCTCTGAATTTATGATTGTATGAAAAATTCTCATAAAAATGGTGAGAATTGCAAGAATTTCCACAGAACGCTGGTTTAAAGGTTTCTGAAATGAAACCAGGACATTATGAGAAATTATTCTGATCTTTGCACAGGTGTGTGGCATTTCTGAAAGAAAGCCCTTTGCTGTATATGCATTTTTCCCCAATTCAGATGCCTAGACACCATCCCTGCCCTAATGCACATTACCATGAATTCATGGTAAGCTTCAGGGGTGAGGAACTGCCTGTATCAACTCAGACTGAGATGTCTATACAGAGTTATGCTCTATAGACACTTTGTAAAGATGCTACCACCACAGAGATGAACTGCAGTCTATTTAGGTCCTTTCCCAGGCATGCTGGAGATTCCAGGGTCTTCTCTACATGAAGCCAAGCAGAGAAATTAGCATTTTTTACCATCCTTGAGTACTATAATCATAAAGTTAAAGAAAAAATGCAGTTGCTTCCCACACTGCCCATGTAAGACATACCAAGTGTATGAAACACTTCAATACCTTTTAAGGTTTCTGCTTTAGAAGTCTTGGGCAAGTTGCAGTGCATGTACTGGTTATATCAATTTTTTTTCATAGTTGAATTGTGGTTAAAACTTATCAGGCCTTTTCCATGGTCTTGGTAATGAGGGGTATGTGATAATTACTTGTGTTGCTCCTGTCACCAGTAATTTCAGTTTAGAGCACCAGACTATGGATGTGCTGTACTGTAACAATAGATTGTCATTCGCAGGCTGTAGCTGTGTTGCTCTGCAGGGTGACTGACATTAATCAGATTAAGAAAACTTGAGGGGAATAAACAAAAATATTTGTGTAAAAGAAGATAACTCCTCATTGAAGATGTAATTTGACTCAGAGACAGTTTGCTCCACAACTCATTCATTGAAATAGAAGTCTCTCATTAATGGAAAGAGAACCAGGCTGCTGTCAAGTATGGAGAAAAGTCTCCAGTTAAAAGCAATGCCTTGGAAAAAAAGGCACCCTCAACTCCTACACTTGAACTTTGCATTTTATGCACATCCACTTAGTCTGTGACAGAAATGAAATACAAGAATAAGATCTCATTAGTTCACAGGGATAACCTTATTTTGTACAGAACAGGGCAGATGGTTTCAGTCAAGACATCAAGACATTCAAGTTTTCTTTTTTTTTTTTGGAGCTGTGGTGCACCAGACTGGCTGGTGTAAGATCTTTTAGGTTTAGAAAGGAGCAGATAGGGAAAAAAAAAACAACCAAAAAAAATCATACTTCATGAGAGAACATGATAAAAAAATTCTTTTCCTTTCCTATATTGACTTCAAAGGAGATCGTCAAAGGCATAGTGATTTTTAAAGACAACTAGTATGTTTTTTTCAGAAGAAAATGCAAGTTTCTATCTCTAGAAAGAGTTTCCAAAGGAAACTGGGACTAGAAGTACTGCAGCTAAAGATTTTTCCTATGTTTAGACAGTTATGATTTTTTATTAGGCACAAAACTGCCTCTACCATCTGGAGGTTTTACATGAGACTGCTTAAACATTTGCAAATGATTAAAGGGTCTCTTTAAACACAAATACCAAATTAAATTGCCAGAATAAAGTTCCAGATGTATTAATACTCCATGTCCCAAACTGACTGGTGGTATAAACAATCTCAGCGCCACCTATGCTGCTTGCATTCTTAGTCTTAGGGATGCACTGAAATCTCTCAAATTGTATTTACTAACTTCAAGTTTTAATTCCTTCATTTATTTCCCAGGTGAAAAGGTGAAACTCATTATTGGGAATAGACTTAGCAAAAGGTCTATGACCTTTCAAGCTCTCTAAAGCTTCAGGCAAAGTAATTAGCAAACTGAACTTGAAAACAGTATCACTTTTTGATATACTTATCAGCTCTGCAGAAGTTTTCCGAGAGATGGAAGAACAAACAGAGACAGAGAGAGGAATGTCCCTGGGTATTTTAATTTTCTATCAAACTATTTTTTAAAATTCTTGGTAGGTTTTTTAATAGGAAAATTTTGTGCACTGCACGAGGCAAAAGCATTTCCTTTAATTATATTTGATAGTTTATCCATCTTCCTATGTCTCCCTTAAGGAATAAAAAAATAACTGGTTTCTTAAAGCAATAAAGGCAAACTGTCTAAAACAAATATTAAGTTGTGTTATAATACCCTCAACTTTTCTAAATGACTTCAATAAAATCCCCAAATTACTGTAATCAAGACGAAGATTGGAGAAGCTTTGCAGGTCAAATGGCAACTTTATTAATGCATAAAGCCAGCAGAAAGAGCAATAAAAATAAGATTTAAAATGCATAAATACATTTAAAAGCAGCAAATACAGAACATGAACTGCCATTTTATACCATCAGTGAGTATGTAGCACACACATGAGAAAGCAATTCACCTAGTTTTGCTGATATTGAAGAGTTCATTATTCTC
>NW_005054418.1:1022781-1025464 GCF_000277835.1 Geospiza fortis | reverse complement strand
TAGGGAAAAATAACAATAACAACAACAACAACAAAACAACAACAAAAATAGGATTAGCATTGAAATTTGTGGGAATTGTTACTTTTAGAATAATATTTTTAAAATTGCTTTTAGCATGTTATTACTAAGAGTAAAAACTACTCAGCCCTAAACATTTTGACAAAATATATCCCAAAGAAACTTCATTGAAAGCAATTAATTTACTCAGAACATTTTGACAACTGTAATAACTGTGTTTTACCATAGCCACTAGTGATAATTACTGAACTTGCAATGCAGGAATGAGGAAATATTTACCTATATTGATCTTGCTCATACACACAAATGTTCCAGTTGGCACTTTTCATACAATATACTCCTTATGTTATCTGACAATATCCTGCACATCCCCAAGGAGTGCCTATAAAAATCTATGCATGTGGTACTTATTAGTATTTCCAGTCATCTTCATTTATATTTGCTTTATTTATTCATTTACTTATTTATGTAATATTTAATTTACATATATGAAGTCTCCATTGTTCAGAGAATAGTGCTTCAGCCTACTTGCTCTTCTGTTTCAATGTTTTGGGGCTTTAATGCTCTCCTGTGGATTTTTAAATGCCATCATGTTTTAGTAATTGAAACAAACAATATTTGTATTGGAGGCCTGTAGCTAATGATGTTACTGCTGGGGTCAGTGTCAAGTCCAGTCCCATTCAACTTGTCAAAGACTTGGATGGAGGGACAGAGTGCACCCTCAGCAAGTCTGCAGTTGATTCAGAACTTGGTGGAGTGGCTGACACACCAGGAGCCTGTGCTACTACTCAGTGAGACCTGGGCAGGCTGGAGACCCTAATGAATTTGACAGAGGCAAGTGTACAATCCTACACCTGGGGAGGGATAATCCCACTTACCAGTACAGGAAATCAGCTCTGCACAGAAGGATCTGGGGGTCATGATAGCACAAAAAGTCAGCCATGGGTCAGCTCTGTGTCCTTGTGGTCAAGAAGGCCAATGTTATCCCAGGCTGCATTAGGAAGAGCACAGCCAGCTGGTCAAGAGGTGATTCTTCCCCTAAGAAGGGGAAAGCTTAGTACTGGAGAGGCCACATCTGGAGTGCTGTGTCCGGTTTCTGGGCCCCTCAGTACAACAAATACAAGGAACTACTGGAGAGGGCCCAGTGGAAGGCTGTGGAAATAATCAGGGGAGTGAAGCGCCTCTCTTATGAGGAAACGCTGAGGGTTGTGTCTGTTCAGCCTTGAGAAGAGATGAATGAGAGAGGATCTTCTCAATGCCTATAGATGCATTATACAGAGGATGGGGCCACACAGTCTTCAGTGACAGGACAAGGGGCAACAGGCACAAATCAAACACAGGAAGTTTGACCTGAACAAGAGGAAGAACTTGAGGGTAACAGAACACTGGAGTAGGCTGCCCATAAAGGTTGTGAAATCTTCTGCTCTGGAGATATTAAAAACCCACATGGAGTGGGTCCCTCTATTCAGAGTGACATTGAACTACGTGATCTTCATGATACAAATAAAGTGTACTTATTTGAGAATAGTCTCACTTTTAAGTTCTTTTCTTGAATAAAAAAGTTTGGCTTTATTCAGAAACATTATTTTTTATAGATAAAAAAAAAAAATGGAAAAAATGTGGAAAAAATGTAGATAAAAGGGCCTGAATTCTTCTGGCTTGGTTTTTCCATTTTTTTTTTTTTTTTAATTTTATTAGTAATTTTTAAAAAATTTTGTAGTATTAAAGATCTAAAAGATCTTAGAAGGTTCCACAGCTTTCCAGGTGTCTGAACATATTTTCAGCTGACTACTCTGTCAAAACCACGTGAAAAAAAACCTGAGCTTTTTTCCCATAGGTTTTATGTAACTCTTTCTCTTTGCAAAGGAGTGTCCCTGGTAAGAAGAGAAATTACAGCAGAGTCTACTTTGAAGTGGTTTTTATGGTCCTTTAACTAAGGTTAGCTTCATGAACCAAAATAACCAATGAGGACTGAAAAAGAATTGGGATAAGGCATTTGGGAGATTGGTGGCTTTTTGCCCAGCCTGGTGGTTTATGACTTCTTCTTTTTCATTACATATGCTGTAGCTATGACTCAGTCACTGAGTTGAATTCACAGTAGAGAGGATAATAGAAATCAATACCATGGAAAAGAATAAACAATGAAAGCTGTCTATTAATGACAGCTGTCTTCTACACAGATGAAAATTGAGCCCTTCAGTCAGATAGCAAGAACTTCTACCTCTTGTTGAATTTTAAACTTCGTGCTGTGGCAAACCAAAAATTCAAACAAACAACAGTAACTCCAACCAAGATAAACAAGACATTCCATTAAAGTTAGAAAGTCCTATAAATTCTGATAATAAGGTCTTAAACTTTAAACCTGACTGCTCTGCACAAGACTTCATGATATCACAGAATCACACAATAAGCTGAACTGGAAGGAGCCCACAAGGGTCATCATGTTCAGTTCCCGGCCATTCACAGCACCATCCCCAAGAGTCACATCCTGAGGCTGGGAGCATTGTCCAAATATTTCCTGAACTTTGTCAGGTTTGGTGCAGTGATCACATCCCTGATCCACTGCCTAACACCACTTTGGGTGAAGAACAATTTCCTGTTGTACAACCTTAACCTACCTGACACAACTGCAGGCCATTCTCTGAGATTCTATCACTGATCACTG
>NW_005054418.1:985446-1022743 GCF_000277835.1 Geospiza fortis | reverse complement strand
GAAGTTGCAGATTGCAATGAGGTCTCCCATCAGTCTCCTCTTCTACAGGCTGAACAGGCCAAGTGAGCTCATCCTTTCCTCATACAGCTTTCCCTCAAGGCCCTTCACCATCCCCCCTGCTTTCCTTTGGATGCTCTCCAGCAGTTCAATGTCTTTCTTACATTGTGGCACCCAAAACTGCCCCTAGCACTTGAGGTGAGGCTGCACTAATGCAGAGCAGAGCGAGGCAATCCCCTCACTTTCCTGGCTGGTGATGCTGTGCCTGACACACCCAGAACACTCCTCTTTGCCTATTTTTACATAAGCACACAGAACTTCACAAAGTTATTGTTTCATGAAATATGCCTCTTCTGTTATACTACTGCCAGGCAATAGAAGGCAGAAAGAAGAATGTCCAGTAGAACACAATTTTCCCCTTTCCAACTGTTCTGATAAGGTGTTTTAGTTCTTCCTTGGATTTAGAAAGACTATTTTCTTTCAGAAGGCCATAAGTTTGGGGATTTTTTTGTTGTAATACTTATCTCGCTGTGCTTCCGTGAATGTCCCTGTGCTCAATCTGACCAAGACCTCTGGAAAAGAGCAAGGGTTGCTTCTGCTTCTCCTTTTCAACAGAGACACAAACGTTCTATTCAATCAGAACCTTTCAATCAGTGAGAACCCAGGATTTTTTTTGATTGGATTCTTTCGTTTTGTGACTCTATGTAGTGCTGCTCAAATGAGAGCATGTTAAAAGGAGAAAAGATTGTTAATATTTTCAGGGGACAATGTAGAATATACCTTTTTTTGCTAGCCAACTTACTTTAAAGAAGTTTTATCAAACCACTGTATACAGCATTCAGTTCTGTTTTCAATTAATTCTCCCTCCCAGACTAATAATTTAAGAAAGAGTGTTCCATAGTGATCCTTGAACTTAATTATCTCCGTTGGCATTGTAAAGTGTTGATTTCAATAGAAGCTTTCTTAAATGCAGCTTTTCAAAGGAAATGGTAAAACTATTATTTTTCTGAGAAACAACTTTTCACCACCTAGAAACTGGGTACCCTTCTAGCCTTTTACAGGCAGCTCTGACGCTATCATGGGCACAGAGAAGAACATGGTTTTTTGAGAAGAACTTCTACTACATGAATAATTTACTTGGGTGCATAGTGGTAGCCTATTTGCCCTTTCTGTTTCTTAGAACCCATTCCAGTGTAATGCCTGGTTTAGAGTAGTCCAGTTCCTAGAATCATAGAATTATAGAATCATGGACTCACAGAATCCAGACTTGTAGAATTGTAGAATTATAGAATAAACTGAACTGGAAGGGACCCATCATGATCATAGAGTCCAGCTCCTGGTCCTGCACAGGACACCTCAAGGGCCACATCATATGCCTGAAAACATTGTCCAAATGCTTTGTGAACTCTCTTAGGCTTGGTGCTGTGACCACTTCCCTGGGCAGCCTGCTCCAGTGCCCAAACACCCTCTTGGCAAAGAACCTTTTCGTGATACACAAACTAAACCGATCTGACTCAGCTTCAAGTCTTGAGTCCTGTCACTGGACACAAGAGAGAAGAGATTGGTACCTGCCTCTCTGCTTTCCCTCACAAGGAAGTTGCAGATTGCAATGAGGTCTCCCATCAGTCTCCTCTTCTACAGGCTGAACAGGCCAAGTGAGCTCATCCTTTCCTCATACAGCTTTCCCTCAAGGCCCTTCACCATCCCCCCTGCTTTCCTTTGGATGCTCTCCAGCAGTTCAATGTCTTTCTTACATTGTGGCACCCAAAACTGCCCCTAGCACTTGAGGTGAGGCTGCACTAATGCAGAGCAGAGCGAGGCAATCCCCTCACTTTCCTGGCTGGTGATGCTGTGCCTGACACACCCAGAACACTCCTCTTTGCCTATTTTTACATAAGCACACAGAACTTCACAAAGTTATTGTTTCATGAAATATGCCTCTTCTGTTATACTACTGCCAGGCAATAGAAGGCAGAAAGAAGAATGTCCAGTAGAACACAATTTTCCCCTTTCCAACTGTTCTGATAAGGTGTTTTAGTTCTTCCTTGGATTTAGAAAGACTATTTTCTTTCAGAAGGCCATAAGTTTGGGGATTTTTTTGTTGTAATACTTATCTCGCTGTGCTTCCGTGAATGTCCCTGTGCTCAATCTGACCAAGACCTCTGGAAAAGAGCAAGGGTTGCTTCTGCTTCTCCTTTTCAACAGAGACACAAACGTTCTATTCAATCAGAACCTTTCAATCAGTGAGAACCCAGGATTTTTTTTGATTGGATTCTTTCGTTTTGTGACTCTATGTAGTGCTGCTCAAATGAGAGCATGTTAAAAGGAGAAAAGATTGTTAATATTTTCAGGGGACAATGTAGAATATACCTTTTTTTGCTAGCCAACTTACTTTAAAGAAGTTTTATCAAACCACTGTATACAGCATTCAGTTCTGTTTTCAATTAATTCTCCCTCCCAGACCCTCATACATCTCACTGCCTCATGTGGCCTTCCAGCTGTCCTTGAAGATACACCTCACAGGACACTCACACCCTATACAAACAGGTTCAAGAAGAGATGGGCACATGGAGCTCTAAAACCAACATTTCCATTCATTTCAGCAGTTCTTAAGGCTCCTGTGGCGACACTAAGTTTTAATTTTCCACCAGTTTCTAGTGCACTGTTTCCAAATTTGTTTTTATGCAAGCCCTAGTGAACATAATCAAACTTGTAATGCAAAGTGACTTTGTGGGACAAGATGCAATTGGTTTATGAGTTCTGAGGACTTTTTGCAGCCTGTTTGGCAGATTTTATCAGCACAGAGAGAAGTTAACTACTGTTTTTATCCTAGGATGTGAATTTGTTCTCTTTTGTAGATGCTTCCATCATTTGCACTAAAGCTATTGTTGCATGTGAGGGTTTATCGGTTTAAAGCCAATTCAACTTTAATTCAGCAATTTTGATGAAAATAGGAAAAAAAGAAATGGAAAGAAATATATATTCACTTGCAGATATCATATCTATTCTTAATGAAGTCCTGCCTATTACACGTCCAGTATAATAATTTACTCTGGAATTAGTAAGGAGAAAATTGTTATTAGCTCAGAAATATTATGCTTAAAAACAGAATTAAATTTACAAGTCTGATTTTCTTGCATAATCAATGTGGAGAAGCGAGAGTTCACAGGAAAGCTAGTTATTCTGCCTTTATTCTCCAGAGACAGTATGTCTCTTTGTGTTTGAACCTGACATACTCTTAAATAAGGTTTGGAAAGTGTAAAATGTTTTCTTTGATACTTTTCCTCTCCCTCTTTCATATGGGAGTGCAGACACAATGCTGCAGTCAGCTAATGATAAACTTATTCTCAGTCAGTTTTGCATATAAGGGATATCAAATGATTTTGTCCAAAACCTGATTTGGCTGGTGCCAGCAGACTTATAAACTAGGGAAAATACTTAGATTTTACTCCCAATACTTACTGGTGCAGACATAATATTTTTCTTCATATTTAAACGTAGTTGTCAGTCAACTACATAGTTCTGAAGATGAATCATATTTATTGAATCTTCCTTCCTTCCTTCCTTCCTTCCTTCCTTCCTTCCTTCCTTCCTTCCTTCCTTCCTTCCTTCCTTCCTTCCTTCCTTCCTTCCTTCCTTCCTTCCTTCCTTGCTTCCTTCCTTCCTTCCTTCCTTCCTCCCTTCCTTCCTTCCTCCCTTCCTTCCTTCCTTCCTTCCTTTTCTCTGTGTTCCTGTTTTTGCATGCATGTATTTATTTTTTCCAGATATGATCTTGTTCAGACGAAATAAGCAATATGAAATAAAGTTATGTTTTTCATGATTAGTGGAATCTGCAGGTGGAGAAGAGTACAACCTCATAAAGCTGATTGAATACAGTCCATTATTGATCAGTGTACTGCAAAAAAGTGAAGAATGAAAATTAATAGACTGTGATAGTTATTTATTATGATAAACTTGGAGGTGGGTATTACAAAGAAGAAGATTTTTTTTCACTACCACAAAAAATCATAATGCCATTAACTAGATTTCAATGAAATGTGATTCTGTGCTGGTGAAATGAAAAACCAAACCAAACAAGCACACTAAAATATAATCTGGTTATAAGTTCCAATTTTATTTCATTGTCTCCATGCTGGTCTCGGTTAGAGAGAGAATTCAAGAAATAAATGCATGCTGTTAAGTAAGAAGACAAATAAGTTTCCTATCAGTTTGAAATCATATCTTGTGCTGAAGAATTCTGCATACTACAGTAGTGTTTCTCATAGTACATCCAGAAATAGATTAGTATACCGCAAAGACAGGTGAGCAAACCCAGGTTTAGAGTCAGTCTGTAGTTAAATTCAGTGATTAAAGTGATGGAAGTCTCTGGGGCCTAGAAAGAGAGAGTAGACAGAGAATATTTTTAGTCCAAATGAGTATGTGAGAATGCAGCATTTCCAGGAGATTTTAGGAAAGTAAAAACAGTAAAATATGTCCTTGAATGCATATCATCTATGCCCATGAGAAATGGGGTATGTTGGAAACAAGAAAAAAAAACTGTTTAAAGTGTAGAACAGTTACAAAAACAAATCTAAGATCAGATTAAGTCAAAAAGCTTAATAAGACTGATTAGTCTTTCATTTAAATATAAGAAAAATTTCTGTAAAACTGGCCTTTGCTTCTCCTTAAAAGACACAGGCCATCTGTGAGGCCAACAAGGTCTCAGCCACTCTGCAGCATAGTCTTCTGACAAGCCATTTTTTGTCAGCACTTGTACATGGCTAATGAGTTCATCATGTAAGAGTTTCCTTATAATTAAGTAGAATTGTATGTTGAATTAAAGGCTTATTTTTTTCTATGAGGTGGTGCTGCTAGTGATACAATCACTCTAATTTCATGTCAGAATCTATTCTTTGCAGCTCCATAGACTCCAATTGCATTGCCTCATATGAAGACTTTTTTCCCCATTTGACTTTAATTATGCTCCATCTTCATATACTAGTGGAATACTTAACACTTTATTTTTTCTACCTTAAAAAAATCTTGCTGCCATGTAAGTTTTCCCAAACTTTCATGGCTCTTTGTCTTAAATTTTATTGCTTCCATAATCGCTCATAGAAAATAAAACATCTCTTGTCATGAGAGTATCAATTAGGTCTTGGTGTGATGTCTTTTTCAGTGAAAAATATTTCTATGCATGAAATCCAGAACAGCAACAACAAAATCACTTAAATGCTTTGTACAGAGGGCTGTGTAAGAAAATCTTTTGTGTGCACAGGGAATATCAAGACCAATGTCAAAACACAAACTAGTACACTGAATAAATGCCATGCCTTGACTATAGGAAATCTTTAGGGACATGGAAACCCCGTGTTTTCATTAAGAAGTAAGATGACCTGTGAAAGAGGATGTCTGTACAATCCTTCTGGGGCTAACAGCAACAAAACAAATCAGTTTTTAAAATAGAAAGATCATACAACAGTGCATTTGCTCACAGACAAAATCTGCAGAGCTGCCAGGCATTTGGGAGATAATTTCCAAATGCTCTTCCAATCTCAGCTAGAAAAAAAAAACCCAAAACATTTTATGGATTCATAGAATAGAAAATAAATTTAGCTCCAAAACATGCCTAGGGACTGACTACAACACAGAGACTTTTGTCATGTGGCTGTGAAATATGCACTGACTGGTTCTTCCTGGTGACCTCCTGCACAGCTTGGCAGACAGATCCACTCATGGCAAATCCACAGTGACCGCACAAGTAGGCTGTGTGGCAGATCTGCTTCCCCATCTCTGCAGATCTCCGGATCTCTCTCTTTTCTCTCCTGGGGCTGAGCAGCCAGAGAAACTGTGTCAAGCCTATGGCATGTAACACAGCTCAGACAGGAAAATCCAGTGGGAGAAGGAGAGATAGTGAGACAATATTTCTTCAAGCCTATGCTTCAATAATTAATAACAAATAATAGGATTCCAGTCCCTTGCTGTATTCTGATGATGACACTTTCTAGTACGAGCGGAGAAGCCAGAGAGGAAGAAAGGGATTTCGCTTTTATAGCAAGTCTGATGAGTGCACCCTGCCTTGTACTGGGAAATGATTTTATTTATGTGAAACAGAAAGCTGATCTTTCCTGCTACAGAGTACCCATTGTGGGATGTCAGAGAGCTCTGGCATGCAGTGAACTAAATAAAACAGTAGCAAAACCCCACAAACACCTGTGGAAACAGGCAATGGAGGTAGAGACTCTGAGTTTGAAATAGCCAGTACCACTGTTTAGTAAAAAATGACACAGAGCTGTCAGAAGGTTGAGTAGCAAATATTTACTCTGAACTGCTTCTTTTTATATGCTGATCAATACAGGTGGACTTGATTGGTCATTTAATTAATACCCTTCACCTGACTGGCTAATTAACAAGATGCCCTTTTATAAACAATCTTATGAGAATAACAAGAAAACACAACAGGATGTTGTAGGTGTTGTAGGAAAAACAACACCTGCAGGTTGTTTTTAATAATTGGCTATCATTGTTTATCTTGAACTCCCTTAAGTCTCCCAGGCTGATTCTGGGAAAACTTATCTAGATTTCTCAGCTTTTTCTCTAGCTTTTCTCAGCTTTTGATCAACTCTCTGACCAGGCTGTCACGTTCACAAGGCAGTCCCAAGAGTAAGAGACACTTCCAGGATATGCATGTAAGGACCATAACCAAAGTAGAATATATGGCTTGCACACTACATTTTCACCTAACTCATTCTTGCCTATGCATGCTTCAAGTGCATGAGCCTTGCTCATAAAACTATTGTTTAAAAATGCTTTTTGGAAGGCAGACTTACAGAAGATTAGTCTTTCCCACCCAGAAGCACAGCACTTCACCAGACCTAATAATCTCTACATCCAGCAGCAGCATACTGTGAAGACTGACACCATCTCTCATCCCCTGAGCTGGCCTGGGGATGAGAAGGAGCCCATCAGGGGTAATCATTTGTTCCATGCTGATGAAGGAAAGGGATTATGTGTCTGTAAAACAGAAGAAAACACCTTAAAGATTTGAGGCCTGCAGTGGCAGGAGTTTTATAGAATTCATCATAAGACAGGGACGTTGAATCTTAGGCAGGGATCATGATTGCCAATGGTGTGCAAGTGGGGCTTGAGATATCTGCTGTTTTCTGGCTTCTATGGAACTTTTGCTACTCATACTGCCCGGCAAGCAGTGGCTGGTTATAGGAAGCATTCAAAGCATAAGCTAAAAGATAAGGATATTACTTAGAGGTTGTAGGGGGCAGAAGGAGATAAAAGAGATTAAAGAAAAAGTGGGGGAAGAAATACTGGCACAAAAGGTGAAAAAGATTCATCAACACATCTTAGTCTCTATAGCACTTTTTACACAAATTAATAGTATTTAAATGTAATATTTAATTATGACAGATGTAGCCAAAACAGTATCATTGTGGTCTGAATGATTTATTAGTTTAAAGGATGTCAGCTCTTCTCCATGATTTTTTAGTCTTCTTAGACATTAAATCTCCAGGTATGACAAAAAATTCAGGAATAATTTCTAATAATACCTTAATATTAGTATAACCAAATAGTATATAACATTAATTTATAATAATAGTTTATTTAACACGTCACCAACTACACTGATTTATAGCTACATCTATGAATTTTTCATGTATGCATTATGCCAGTGCATTACATAGAATGGTTAAAATGCCACAGCCTTTCAAAATCATTTAAAATACTATTGGCAGCTATCCAACCTGCACATAATGAGGTAAATATATCATCCATGAGTTCTGAAATTTATGAGAAGTGTACTGGTCTGTTCTTTACTTGTTAAAGTAGGAATATTTCTTGTGAAATGAAAGGTCTTCTCCCTAAACTGTTAAGCCTTGAGACCTGTGGTGCATTTTTTTTCTCCCTATGGGTCTTTTGTCTGGGAACTTAGTGGTAATGTGGAATGACAGAATAATTACCATTAAAATATCTTTTTCTAAATGGAATGTGATTATGTAATGAATCATCTGCACAGAGAATAAGGTATATTAAAGCACTTCATTTCAGTCAGTTGGAATCCAATTGAGAGTTTAAAGCACCGTAAAGTTTACTCTTCTCTTTCTTTATTTTTTGGATTTTTTTTCATTTTTTCCCATCTTTCTGGGGAAATCTTAACCCTGATTTTTTTCCCTTTTTAGCTCTGAAGGAGCTTGTGTGTCAAATAATCTCATTGAGGAGATAAAAGCAGAAGCTCTCCAAAAGTCCGCATTAGAAGGAAGGAAAGTTTCTTCTGTTGCTGAGAAAGACAAGGTAGGGTCATTTCCTCTGATCATCAGCTATTCTAATTTCTGTTTCATGGCTGTGATCCAGGTTCATGACTTTAGGGCTTTCTGTCAGCTTCACATCATCACCTGCAATTTACATAATGTAAAACTACAGGAAAACATGCAGTAGGACAAGCTTAAATTAACCTTGCATAGTCTGAGTTTGATTCATTAATTTCAAGGCACACGTGGTTCTGATACCAAATGAATAAAGAATGTCTTCAGCTGTACAAATTAAATTTAATAAAAATATGAAAGGTTGCAACTTTAGTACTAAAACTGATAAGAATGAGATTTGGTTTTTTGTGTTAGTTCCTATTTCTCATATGAGAAACTTAAATGCTATAATGAAGTCAGTTTTCTATATTAAGGCATCATACAAGCAATGAAAAACTCTGAATCTTAAAGCTAAGCTGAGGAGTCAATATATCTCTGCTAAAATCCAGCCTCTACTATCCAGCTTTGACAATGTGCTCGGTATTATGTTTTTAATGAAATCACATTAACCACTTAATTTTACCAGATAAGAATTCTTCTCTGTTCTTTAAGCTAGCTGTGCTCTAGCAATTAATATAAATAAATTTCACTGTTTCTGAAATATAGCTTATGTACATGATCCATGGAAAATTATCCTGGAATAGTACCTTGGTAAATTATGAGTATAATTCACTATTGCTTTCACCTTTACTGAATTTAAATATTGTCAGGGTTGCTTCAGAGATATTTTAAGGAACAATAAATTCCAGTATGCTAACACTTACTGTGATAATGTTAACACAGTTACATATAATGTATTTCATTATATCAATCTGCCATATAAACCAGCTTCAAGTCACTGTCTATGACAGTCATTGGCACCTCATATTTGGCTATTCTGGGTTAATTTAGGTGTAGAAATTTTTAATTTTTTTCTCACCCATGTCTTGCTGAAAAAGCAAAATATTTTAATTACGTAAAATAAACAATCTATTCTCTCAAGCAGTTTCATAATACTGTAATTACCAGTCTTAATATATTTTCAGAAAACTCATTAAAAGGAAACAATCAAACAAAAAGAAGAAACAAAGCAGGCAAGCAAACAAACCCTAAAGACATTACATACATGCAAAAGCAGATTTCAAAAAAATCAGAAAGTCCCAAGTGTCCCAGAAATATTGACCCAGTACTAATATTTCTGTCCCAACTACTCCTTCTGAACTGATTGTTTCCTCCCTCGGACTTCTTTACATTAGTTTTTCAGCTGAGAGCTTCTCCATGAAACAGAAGATTTTTTAAGTAGTATGTTTTTCCCTCTTTCTCTGATTCCTCTTGATATAAATGTTTCAAAATAATATTCCAGCCTAAGGCAAATACAGTGCATGGAAAATTTCAGTACAAAGAAGAAAGATTAACAAAATTAAAAATAACTGAAAGTAGATGTGTTGGCTAACTTTACTAATTATGAAAAGTACTGCCTTATCTATGTATTGATAATTACAATGAGTTTTAGAAAAAACCAAAACCAGAAAAGAAATCTCCCATTTAGAAGAAATTTCCTCTGAAATAGAAACATTCTAATATGAATAGAAAACTGAAATATAAACCTAAAAAGCACAGACACATCTTATAATAATAAAATGCTTGCCTGAAAAAAATAAGACAAAATATCCAAAATGCCAATTAAGCAAATGTATTGACCTCATACTGTAATGGACAAGGTTTATTAGATTGAACCTGAGGGCCCTATCACAGAATCACAGAATTTCTAGGTTGGAAGAGACCTTTAAGACCATCGAGTCCAACCCATCTTCTAACACCCCAACTAGATCCTGGCATCAAGTGCCAGATCCAGTCTTTTTTTAAACACATCGAGGGATGGTGACTCCACCACCTCCCTGGGAAGATGATTCCATGGATGAAACTTTCACAGAATCACAGAAGGGTCAGACTGGAAGGGAGCACAGGAGGTAATTTGGTCCCCTGCTTAGGCAAGGTTATCCTAGAGCACATGGCACAGGACTGTGTCCAGACAGTTCTTGAATTCTCCGGTGAGGGAGACTCCACAACCTCTCTGGACAATCTGCTCCAGTGTGTGTTCACCTGCACAGTAAGGAAGTTTTTCCTTATGTTCAGGTGGAACTTCCTGTGCATCAGTTTCTGCCCATTGCTTCCTGTCCTATTGCTTGGCACCATTGAGCACAGCCTGGCTCCATCCTCTGGACACCCACTGACCCTACCTATGCACACTGGTGAGCCCCTCCCCCAGTCATCTGTTCTCAGGACTGAACAGGCCCTCATAAAATAAATGCTTCTCCCTTAATCTTCTTTGTTGCTCTCTGCTGGACTCACTCCAGGAGCTCCATGCCTCTCTTGTACTGAGGATCCCAGAACTGAGCACAGGGCTCCATGTGTGGCCTAACCAGGGCAAAGCAGAGGGGCAGGATCACCTCCCTTGACCTGCTGGCCATCCTGGACCCACATTGCGCACGCTGTTCCTGAAGCACTGCCCCCCATGGGAGGCACTCACACTGGAGAAGATAATGAAGGACTGTAGCCTGTGGGAAGGGCTCATGTTGGAGAAGTTCATGAAGGACTTTCTCCCATGGGAGGGACCCCACACTGGGGCAGGGGATGGACTCCTCTCCTTGAGGAGGAAGCAGTGGCAGAAACACCATCATCTGCTGTGATGAACTGACCATAGCCCCCACTCCCTGTCTCCCTGCACCCTTGGCAGGAGGGAAGGTAGAGTCTAGGAAGAATGGAGGAGAGGATAGAAGCCTTTTTGAAGTTGGTGTTTTTTTTTTTTTGTTTTTTTTTTACTTCTCATTAGCCTGCTCTGATTTTGAATAGTAATAAATTCAATTAATTTCCCCAAGTCATGTCTCTTTTGCCCATGACAGTAATGACTGATCTCTTCCTTCCCTTAACTCACAACATTTTCAGTATATTTTCTCCTCCTGTCCGGTGGTGAAGAACTGAGAGAGTGGCTTTTGTGGGTATCTGGCATCCAGCCTGGATCAAACCACCATACATGGCTACAACCCGACTGGTTGCCTGCCTCCTTCTTACCAGGTACTGAACAATCTCATAGGCTCTACAGCCAAAGCTGCTGCCACTCCACTACAGCTGATCCCAACCTTCACTTCTTCCCAACAAGGCCTGCCTACTTTGTTAGTATAATGTTGGGCAGCACACCATTCCTTGTGGGATCCTCCTTCCTCTGGCATGAAGTTGTCATCAATGCTTTCCAGGAACCTCCTGAATTCTTTGTGCTTTGCTGTATTGCTTCTCTAATAGATGTCAGAATAATTAAATTCACCCTCAAGAGCCAGTGCCTGTGGCTCTGAGGCTGCTTTGAGCTGTCTGTAGAATGTCTCATTCACTTCCTCCTCCTGATCAGGCAGTCTGTAGAAAACATCCACAAATGTGTCACCATCACTACCCTTTTACCCTTAGGTAACTCTCAGGGCTACATCTTCAAGGAGGGTCACGAGTGATCTCGACCTGCAAACCTTGGTCATAGGCAATTGTCATTTCTATTTATGATTCTAGCAGTCTGACAGTTCTACTCTCTTTACTTCTTCTGCTATAACATCTTCATGCATCCACTTGTGAATATCTCAGATGGGCTTTTGACTTACACTTACTGGTTAAAAGTCTAGGGTAAGACATTTCTGAAATGTTTGATTTTTGCCTTTAGCAGAATGAGTCATAAACCAATTTTCAGTTCAAAAGAATAATGCTGCAGAGAGATGCTTTAGCTCAATGCAATTGTAAGGAAATTGCTCTCACTGTAGGTTCTTTGTCTTAAGACTTCCTTTCCTGATAATTACCAAAGACTAGATGCCCTGAAATTTGGTGAGTTTAAGGAAAGATTTGAATAAAAGACACAGAATTCTCAGAATTGAAGATAGTGTATAGTGTAGGGGTTTGGAGTTTTTTTCAACTTCCATCATGTCTAGTTGAGGAATGTCTGCAGTACATGTGTTGCAAACATGTTGATTGGGAACTCCTACTACAAGGTATTTAGAAATTAAAACAAGCATTTCAGAAAGAGGTACTTGTGGCTTATTTTGCTGCAGAGTAAAAGGAACATTGAATAACCACTGTGTATTTTCCCTTTTCTATTCCAGTGTCCATTTCACTGGGAATAACACTTCCAGAGGATAACTATTCCTCTCCTAATATCAGAAATTTACTGGTTTATGGACCATCTGGTTTCTCATTTATCCAGGGGGACACACATTCCGGATGTCACTGTCATGTCAAAGTGTCAGGAGAAGAGCGACAGAAACATCACATTCCTTCCAAGCCTTCCCAAAACCAAAATTGCATCTTTTGTAAGGTTCTGATGTGTGAAACGATCCTCTTGATAGTAATAATGCATGTGGTGCAGGAGAATACTTGCAGCAAACAACCTGTGCAGTTGATTAAATGTCCCAGTTTCACAAAGGCCATTTATTGTTTTGTCTATT
Source organism: Geospiza fortis (assembly GCF_000277835.1). Lineage (NCBI taxonomy): Eukaryota > Metazoa > Chordata > Aves > Passeriformes > Thraupidae > Geospiza > Geospiza fortis. Next base: position 1,009,995 of record NW_005054418.1, on the reverse strand, counting down.
TCAGCACCATAGAAATTCTCCTTTAAATAGAAGAAATGTCAGTTCTGAAAAATGTGACACTGAAACCTTCAGTCATGAAGCAGAAAGCCTTGACAGGAAATGCTTTTTTTTTCCTTTTTTTTTCCCTTGGATGGCACATTTCAATACTTTACCTCAATATTTCAGATCACCCTCCTTTCAAAACTTAAAAAATATAACTGAACAGAGAAAGTTGAGAGGTTTAGATACAATGAATTTTAGCCTATTCAATTTTCCAATCCATTTGGATTTTTGCAGCCTTGGAGACAGCCTATGCTTTTGCTGTGCAGGAAAGGATTTAAATATTATTGAAAACCCATTAGTAACAGTTAGAAATTCTTTTCAGAGCTGTAAAAATTTGAATGGATACATATGGAGTAAAGTTTCACTTCAATGTGTGTGGACTAAGATCCAAATTAGGTAATTTTTATAACTAATGTTAATAGCAACTGTTGCTGAATGTAGGGATATGTTGCACATACTTTTGTTACCAAAAAAAAAAGTTTAGTAATAAAACTGCATATAAACTTAGAAAAATACAGAGAATGCATGCCAGGTTTTGCTTTTGTTGATTTGGCTGGTTTTATTTTCTTATACCAAGTTCAAATATCTTTTTCTCAAGATTATTATGTTTATGTATTTAAGTATTTTTCCTAAAATGTATGTAGCATAAATGTTCCAGTATAGATGCCTGACATATGTATGACATAGGCATGTTTTTTTTGTGCTAACATAGCTGTAGCAAAAGTTCTGGTTTGAATCTTAATTACAGTGGCAGGTGTTTTATAGCTGCCTTAATGTACCTGCTTTCTGTCAGTGATCTGAATGTATGTACATCTGAGTTAGGAAGGCACCAGTGGAACACTACATTCCCTAATTTGGGAAAAAGCTCTACATCTCAAGGAACAGTTTATGACTTTTCATTCTCCTTTCATTCCTTAAAGACTTCCATGCAACTACTTTATATGGTGTAGAGAAGTCAATGAATTAGACACACTTGCTTTTTAGTGAAGACATATTTCAATACTAATGCAACTGGACACAAGTAAAAATAAATCAAATAGCTTTAATGACAGAAGGCACAAAAAAGTGAAGCTCAACATCTAACAGCACTAAATATTTTATCTTGCTTCTCAGTGCTATAAGTGACTCAAGCTTAAAATTTGTCATATTTAGACACATGAAAGCAGCTTGTGAAAAGAACACAATCTTGTTTTCAGTTATATCGTTATGAATTTTGATCTACTGTGCCAGTGAGAATTTTTGTTTTTAATTTGCATAGCAGAAAAGATTGAAGGGAAAAAAAAAAACAACTGCCCCAAAACCTGCAGCTGTCATCCTTTGTTCCATGTCTAACAGAATAAATGGTCTGGTTAGATTCCAGTATAGTTAGGAGAGTTGTTTTGTTCAAATATCTGTTAGACATCAAGGTGCCACAGTGAACATGGCTATTTTTGTGTAGTTGGAATAAAGAAAAAAAATAAAGACACTCCAAATACTACAGGAAATGCACACAATTAGTTTCAATGAAAAAAATTCCAAAACAATACCAGGGAAAAAAATCACATTTTTCCTTTCACTATGTATCCTCTGTCTGGTAGATGTTAATCTATTATATCAAAATACTCCATTAATCTCCTTATATGCATTAAAGTATTAAGAAATCTATCATGATCGCCGCAAGGTAGATGGTGCTATAAAAAGTTTCTAAGCATATGATGCTGAGTAGCTTAGAACCCTTCATCTTGGATATACACAAACCCATGGCATATTAATTCAGCAAAGTCCACTGCAATTATGTATATGATCTAAAAGGGAGGATTTCATGCCACAGAAGTAAACCAGATAAGCAAATATTTCACATGAAATGGGCAAGTTTTAGAAAGGTTTAACCTACATTCACATTGTAAGATACAGAGAAGTAGTTTATGCAATTTTTTATAGTTACAATAAATTGATTTATTTAATACCATCCTCAAAAGTTGCTATATGTATCTACAGTATGACAGGAAAAGCCACAAGACTCTCCAGAATCTCCTCTACTCCTTCTCTGCAAGAAGAAAATCATTCAGGTCGGAAGTATGTGGCTGCTCTTTGTGCATGAAGATTTTAAACACATATAAAGAAGAGAAAATATCACTCAAGTCTATTTTCCAGGAGTGGCCTGGTTATTAAGAGAAGCAGTTGGACTGTAACAGATGACTGAATGTTCTTCAAGATGACTTTAAGTGTCAGATGGTTGTGTCCTAGGGTTTTTTTCACCAATCCTTACATTTATATCATATTATGTATACCTAAACCAGACAAAAATAAACAGTTTCATCAAGTATTCTTGTACTAAGGGAGATCCTGCATATTCATATGGCCTGCTAAACCATATTCTAGGCAGCCATGTGAGGCTACATCAGGGGCAAGAATGGGCAGGCAATGGTAGCTAAACATTAAACATTAAACATTAATGGGACTTTCTGATAAAATATCAACTATTAGGTTGTGACTTCTCAGCAGTAATATGACAACTTCAAGGAAACCATCACCAGTGCAGTCATCTTCGCTGCCAGACAAAGCATAGATCTTCCATTAATAATTAAGTAAGTAAAGTGTCATGGTTTTCACTTGAATTAAAGAAAAAATGGGCTCAGGATCTTTCTTTTATGGCATATAAAAAAGCTTTCAAATACATCCTACTGCATATGTGAATTTAACATCCTTGCTGGAATAGTTTCACTTTGTGTAACTAATTAAATATTTATAGGAAGAGAGAGTGCAAAAAATAACTCTATGTGACAGAGGTTGTGATGTTTATGTGGTAGAAGAAAACTTCAGCATAAGTTCTCTTATTTAAAAAGCAGATTTAGATCAGGGCACCACCAGAATAGGCAAGTATTCTCTATTTGAGATATAGGATATACCCCTTTGGGGCTCTCTCATCATAAATTACTCTAAACTGATGTTTTTTTCACAGTCTGGAAAGAAAAAAATTAGGCATTTTTTAAACTTTTACATGAAGTGAGACAATTCTTCTCATTTAAATTTTATGGAATGTGTTAAATTCCCCTAGACTATTTCACTGCAGTTAAAAAAGAGATCCAGAGGTGTTATGAATATTATGAATGTTGACCTGTCTAGTCATATCTCTATTAGCATTTCTATTCAGCTATTAAATAACAAAGAATTGTAAAAGTAGAAAGAACGTTAAGCAGTAAAATTTCAGCTAATATACAACAGGCAGAACTGTGTATAATTCTAATGCTGAGGATGAGCCTGAAAAAGAACACTGACAGACTATATAATTACAGTGTTTGACAGAATACTTTTTTCAGTTTCTGAATCTGAATATAATGACACTTTTCAGTTCTCAGAACTAGAAGACTGAGGATGAGTCAGAAGAGCAAGCAGTAGCTTCCATTAAATGTCCCAGAGGAAAAAAAAATAAAAGGAAATGGAATTTAGAAACAGGAGACACAACATCAGAAACAACAGAGTCACTATAACACCATCAATAAGGATGGAAAACTTTAAAAGTTTCTATACTGAGGTTCATTTGTTAACTGTCAACTTCCACCAGAAATCTTGTATGAACAGATTTTGTTTTGATCTTTCAAAATTTCCATTCCTTGTCTTAGCAAAGCCCAAATCTGCAGAGATGTATGAAAAGAGGGAAAAATATGTTCAAAAATCAACAATATAAATAATTTTCCAACATTATATAAAACCCTTGAAACAGGTCTGGCTTTAAGTATGGAGTGATTTTTTTTTTCATGTGGCTTATCCTTTTTCCATTTTATCTAAAATAGTGCTGTGGTAGCAGTAACACATATTCAGCAACATAGAGGTTAACTTTATCAAGGGTCTTCACAGCACCATAGGTGGAGTGATCCAGTATCTGAGATAACATAATTGATACTTTCATGAATCTGCTCAGACTTCAAAACAGTATTTCAGGATTACAGCAGATTTGACAATATTCTTTAGTTCAGTATTAGATATGTATGTCAGTGGTGCATGTTCCAGATCCTCCTGTCTATCCCAGATAACAAGGTGTTGTAAAATGGGATAAAGTCCCATCACAAAAGAGCAGGATTTTTTCATCAGGTAGCCAAGGGTGGTCTCTGACTGCAAGCCTGAGTGTCAGCAAGACGTGTCAGGAAGTGACCTGTGGGTACAAGGTGTGCATGAACACACACAGAGTATTTAACTCTAGTCTGTTGGACTGACTGGTATACTGCTGTATACTGATGTGAGTTTTATCACAAGTTTTCTAAACCAAAGTATCACTTAATTACAAAGCATCAGAATTTCTAGGTTACTCTTTTCTGCGAAAAGAGACAATAGTGAATAAGGGCTGTAAGTGCTATTATTTGTAGAATGTCCAAGAGTCCTAGCTGAGGCTGAGGTACTAATTAGAAGAAAACTATGTAAAAACTTAGTGGAATCTGCTTGAAAAAACTTATATTTTCATTTCAAATAAAAGGTGGGAAGAGGTGCAAAGAAATGGACTGATTTTCTAATTCTCATTACCAAGATTTTTTGGAGAAAGAATTTTGGAAATCATGCATGATACTCCAGCTGCAGGTGACAATACAATACCATCAGTAGAGGAGTTACCTACAAATGTATAGAGATGCACACTACAGACTATCATTCAGAACAGGTTTTACGCAGTAGGATTATGGAAAAAATGTCCGAGGACCCTGAAAACTCATCATGTGAAGTTGAGGCTCCAACCTGTTGTTTGTTCGATCTATTTTTGCAGTCATATGTTCTTTGACCAATGTGTGCACTCTTCAATCATATTTTTGTGTTTTCTTCTGAGGTATAGTCTTACACATCTGTTACTAAATGGAGGGCAGAGTCCTAAGGATTTACTTCCTCAGAAGGAGAATGTCTGTTTAGAGCTTAAAGAGCGGCTGTAAATTTTAGAGTATGTCTGTTCAATATTGTAATTGCACTTCAGACTTTGGGAACATTTTAAATCAGGGGCACATGAGCAAGGGAATGGTATTGCTGCTAAGCTGTGGCCATGTATAGAGGAGTGACACACTTAGCATTGCAGATGGAGCATTTTGGAAGTGTTAGTTCACTAACACTGTGGAATATGGCCCAATCTGATTCATTTAGCTACCTGGTTAAGGACTGTTTACTATAGAAAATATAAAAAGGAACAAGGACAGTGATAGATTAAATACATAGATACACAGACCAAAGAAGGTGATAGAGCTGTATTTATTGTTTTCCTGGGTAATTTAATCCTGTGTGCATGGGTTTTTTTTATGCTAAATTCAGTAGCAAACCAAGTCAGACTATGGGGTGAATAGGAGAAATCTCTGTATGTGAAGTCAGTGGTGGGTATGGAGCCCAAGGTCTGATTGTGGATATTAGCCAGGCTGAGAAACCTGTGTTAATATTCAAGGGTTCTGTGGGAGGGGGGGAGACTGTGAAGCAGTCTGATTTAATGCACCTGTTTGATAGTAAACATCAAGCTGAACAAGCCAGTGAACAGGAGGAGACTCATTTGGAGGGGAAAGAGGGCTGGCATCCAAACAGGGATTTTGAGTGAATGTTTAAGAGAGCTAGGGATGTGGGTGTGCTTGTGAATGTGGAGAGTGAGAGCATGCATGATTTCAGTAGTGAACTTCAACCACAGTCAGAGAGAAGGAGCAGGGTTTGGCCATCTGTACTTATATCTTATGAGATATGAGACCTGTTTAATGTGCTGTATCTGGGTGTTTTTAAAGGCAGTGCCTGAATGGGCAAACTGGAAAACAGCAACTGAGTTCATCAGCCTGGGATGAGACACCTCAGACATGACACCTTATCTGTGCTTACCTTGATCTGTACATAGTATTAATGAGATGTAACTATGTGTACTGCTAAAGAAATTGAAAAATAAAATTATTAATTATAATTTCACTAGAATTTCTGGTTTTAACACATAGAATTCAGTCCTAATGTACCATTGTTTCTAAAATATGCTAATTTTTAGAAAGTTCTGTGTACTTATTTTCATTTTTGGATATTTTTCTAAAGTCATTCCTGTTTGCTTGCCCTCTGCAAAATTTTCCATTTTTAGGGTAACCAGTTTTTTTGCCTGTATAATTTAATTTATTCTTTAGATGCTTCTGATATTATAAGTTAAATAAATAAGTTTTGATTTTAGGCTGACATAACATTTAATAATTTTCCTGGCCTGCTTTCCTGTTCTAAGACCATATTTAGGCAATTTGAAAATAATTCCTTTATTTGTTTTCCTTCTTTAGAAGGCCCCATTGGCTTTATTTATTTTTATTTCTTCTTTGATGTATTTTAAAGGTAATATCTTTGGTAGGATCTTAAAGAAGAAATCAGAATCTTGCTTATATTTTCATGCAATCTGTCAGGTATACTTCAGTTTACAAACAAATTACAAGAAAGAAAAATAAAATTAAAAAAAAATCAGGAAAATCTTGATCCATCCACAGAAATTTTAGGGTTATCTTTCTGAATTTTAAATAGTATTTAATCTCAGTTTCTTGAATGAATAACTCACCAAAATAATTATTATGTTACTATAATTAACTATTAATATTATTAGGACTTTATCATTCGTAGGACTACTCACTTTTTTTTTGTGATTAAAAAAAATCTTTTTTTGACTAAGAGAAACTAAAATAAAATGAAAGATAGGTGAATGCAAAGATTGTCATTTTTTAACCATTCCATTTTTCTCAGCTGTAAAGTGAGAAAAAAGCAGAAAGATATATTAAAGGGACAAATCAGTTTAAATTATATCAGGCATAAAGGCTGGTAAAACCCTGATAATATGCAGATACATACATATTATTTTGATTAACTAACCTATAAAAATAATTTTATGCAATCTGCGAACAAGAAATATAACTCATAGCACATGAAATTCAAGGGAGGATTAAATACCGTGTTTTATGTGCTTTTCACCTGGATTTTGGAAAGCCATTTGGCACACTACTTTGTGAATTACAAGCATCTCTATACCCACTGAGTGTGTTTACAGCATAGCCTGCAGTGGAATGAAGAGACACCTGAACCAGCGCACACTCCACATGCAGCGGAGTCCTGACAGCACTGAGTTCAGCATGAGCTTATTCCTTCTGCTCATGCCATCACAACTCAGTCACCTCTCTGTTACCAATGCCAATTGGAGCCTCACAGAGTTTTGAAAACAGAATTAGTGCTATGGTTTCCACACTGAGCTAACGTGGCCAGGATTAGCCTCATGAACAGCCCCTTTTGCTTTATGAAAGATGCTATGCTGTCCAAATGCATGGAGCTACTTTGGGTCTGAAGCTGTGTCCAGCATCTAAACCAGATATGACAGAGAACATGGTGTGAAGACAGCTGGAACAGCTCTTGGTCTCTGGCAAGGGCTCAGCACAGCATGGAAACAGTTAAAATCTTCTGAGCCAAGGACAGATGCCATTGCACTCCTGGCTCTATACTTGGGCAGCAATCTGCGCAGCATTTGTACTGGCCTGCTTAGATCTTCTGGGAAATTTTTGCACCTCTGGCAGGATTTAGCTTCAGCATGAATATCTACTTCTCAGATGATGCAAAAGTTACTGAACTTGAGTTACCTCTGACCAGCTGTAGGTGTTAATAATGCATGGATCTGAGCTACTCAGCCCAATTCCCTGTGTGTCAACGGAGAAAAATAACAGCTTTCAGGTTGTGATCTATTTCTTCAAAATCCTGATGAGAATTGCTCTTCAGTTTGCCTAATACCCTACACTGAATAAAAGAAGCATCAAGTATCTATCTCAAATGTGGACATACGGCGTGATGTCTAGAGCTAGCTGGAATCATCTTTAGCATCTACCGTGGGTCCTGTGCCTTACTATTTTAAAATGCCTTATCAAAAATCTCCTGTAGAAAGAACAAAAAAAAGCTGATTTTTCATTTTCAAATTGACATAGGAGGGACATGTTTTGCATATTTGGAGCTCACAGAAGCTGTGGAGAACTGATATATATGACCCAGTGAGACATCCATTGGCTTTGTCAATTTGGGAATAAGCAGAACACTTTTGTATGGCACCAATGTAAAATACAAGAGTGGCTTCAGGACAATGATCCTGCCGATAATCAGGTTCATTGCATCAAAGCAAAACCACTCATTTTGTGAGTTTCTAAGGCTCTTGTGACACCAGTCTAAAATGCTAGATCATACCGCTGTTCAGATAATTATAGATGCAGAGGGAAATACATAAACTCTCAGTTAATCGAGTGGATAAAAAGTTGTCCTACATCCAAAGGACAGCTTTGGATGAATGAGCCTTAGCTAAAGGGACCATATGGTGGGTTTGTAAGTAAGTGCACATACTGTGTTCATCTTGAGACTTGCTAAGTACTCAGCCCTGAACTTGAAGGATGGGCCAAAAGGAATGCTGCATAAAACACTTCACACATTTTTGAAACATTTTGGTTGAAAATAAAAATTAATTAATTTGAAGGCAATGAACAAAAGGGTGGAAGGGAAAAGACCAACTTCATCTATTTTTAAAGACAAAATATTAGACTGTTGAAATGTGCTGTTTTGACACCTTCAAAGTTTCAGATGAATAACAGCAAATCCTTTCAAGAATAGAAAATCACTTCTGGCCCACATCCAAATTTACTACTGTTGTAAGTATCATGCTTAATATTTTAGTTGGAGACAATCTGAGGGCAATGCTCATTTAAACACACAATTTATGACTGAAGCATTTGGAAGTTTTCAGACCTACAAAACGTGTTCAACTGGCTTTCACTTATTAATACCACAGAAATAGAATCAATAGAATGTTTTTTGCGAAATATTAAATGAATTTTTAAAGAAGACAACACTAATTTTGTTAGCTACTAATTTCCTTTATAAGGGATATTGATTACATGACAATATGTCTTTTGGTTACATGTCCTCTGATTTACAAAACTTAATGAGCTGCTGTAATACATGGGTCAGAGTGGGAAAAAAGAAAATCTCAATATTGTGTTGAACTGTTAACCATAGCCAAAATGCTGGTGTATTATCAACACTGGTTTAATGACAAATTAAAGGCACAGCATGCTGCTGCTGTGAAAAAAATCACTCCATCTTTTCCAGTTCCAGTATAGTAACTGAGGAGTATTTGGTCAAATAACAGCAAATTAGAAAAAAAGTATTTAAGGGCTATACTTTGGCAGATTTACTTGTGTTACTCTATACAAATAATAGAACTTACGTCAATACAGTTGTATAAATTGTATATACTTGGGATTTTTTTTTGTGTTGGTTTAGCAGGAGAAAAGTCATACAACTGTTTTACTTTTGAGCTTTTAACAGGTGATTGCATACAGGAGGTTAAAAGGCTGTGTGTAAAAGTAGACCATGTCCATTAAAACTAATGCATACTGGCTGATTATAATTCTGTGAAAGGCTGCCTAGAAAATAGCCCCCAAGGAGTTTGAATTAAGTCTAAGGAAGCAAACAACCAGATTTACATCCAAAGGAATAAGTCCACAGTATGTTCTTAACTCACCTTATTGACGTTGCAGAACAGTCTTTTGTATCTCTAACAACAGCCAGGAGGAAGGAGTCCCATTCTCGAAAGCAAGTTAAAGGCAAAGTTGATGGAGACTGTGGAGTTTCTAAAAAAAATCACATTTCTGTAAGAGTTCCTATTAAAAGAAAAAAGAGCTTTTCAATTGCTTAAGTGTTAGCACTAGATATATGTCTATGAGTGAAGTATATATTAATTCTTTAGAAATTGACTGAAAACCCAAAAGCATGTCTCTAAAATAAGGTGCCATACTGTTAACCAGCATGTTGAATTTAAACTGATTTGGAGCTTAACATCTTTTGAACCTTCATTTTTTGTTTTGTTATTTATTGCCTCTGTTCAAATGTGTTTGCTGAGATCTTGTTATGATCTGGTTATGAAAATTATAAGAAAGATTGGGCTGCCTGAATTAAGGTGCAAACGAGACCATATTCCAAAGTCAATAGTATGGATTTTATATAACAGTAAATGTGAGGTAGAGAGATAGAAAAAATAGAACATGGAAGAGGGGGAGAGAAAGAGAATGACAGTGAGAGATTAAGTAGAAAATATCATCACTCGGTGGATCCCAATTCACTTTCTCTGGTCTTCTTGGTGATGATGGTCCTGCAAAACATAGAGTTCAATGGATTATGATATGTTATGATAGGTGGAAATGCTCAGGTACCTTCCCATGGGGAGGGCTAGGTTGGACACAGTCTCTGGCAGCAGGCTCTGGATGCGTTGCATCACTTGGCATCACATGCAGTGCTCTGCTGCAAGGTCTCAGTAAAGAGTCTAGGGATCACTTTGAGGGTCTTTGATGGATGACGACACCCCCTCAGCTGCCCTTATGTGAATGTCCCATGGTGTGGCCTTCCTGGGCTGGGGGCTTTACAATTGGGCCAGTTTGTGTGAGGGACAGTGGATATTCACTCCCTCTGACCAGAGGTTACACCACATCCCCAAAACTCTCCTCCTCCCCCTTCCGTTGTGGGGGAGTGTGTGCAAACCTGACTTCAGCAGATGAGCCCGTGGGCTGTGGCCTCCCCACCTTTAACCCTGCCAGAGCTGGTTTTCAGGACTGCTGCTGGGTTTGGTTTTCTTGAGGATACATTCTTCTCTCTCAGCCTCATTTACTTCTTCCTAGACCTGAGATAATTGGACAACAGTGTTACCTTGATCTTATCTCAAGTTCCTTTAGGCACAGTTCCAGTCAGAAGGCTTTTTGAGGGAGGGGTGGCCTTCGTGGTCACAGCTTTTGCCTGTGGCCTCTTGTCCTATTGCCTGAGACCACCAAGAAGAGGATGGCTCTTCACTCCCTCCCCTCCCGTGGTAAGATCCCCTCTCAGCCTTCTCAATTATAATCTAGATGATCTGACAGAATTATCTTCAAAAGATGATTATTTTATCTAAGGCCTACCAGTTATATTTGATCTTTAAAGTTCTAGGAAATTGAATTCAGGGGTGTAAACCACACAAGAGAAATACAAGGAGTTCACAAGGAGAGCTCTGTGAACTAACTTCATTTGAACTAACAAAATATTCCTACTAAAGAACTTTTTTCCTTTACTCTTAAGGTTTTAGATTCTAGCATGTGGGACTAAACTTCTTCCATCTTTTAAATGGAACTACTGTGTGAAGTAATTGCAATGCTTAATAGCCACCCCTCCCCTCAAATCAATATTTTATTTCCCCAGTGTTACAAATAGAAGGAAAAAATCTTAAAAGTCACTAGTGCTCAATGTTAATTACATCAAGCAAGGAGCAAACTTTGTCAACTTGCTTTATTCTCTGTTGAGTAAAAGAAGACTTGTAGTTTAGGAGCAGGAATATCTTAACAAATTTCTTATGTGAATCTTATAAAAATTTGTAAGTAAAAACTTGCAGACAAAATATTTGTGATTCTGTGATGGAACTACAGTGTTACACAGGAGACTCCCTTTAGATCTGTGTGATATCAAATTATCTCCATGGAGCTCCTCCATGCAAATCAAGGAATAATACCCACCTCAAAGCAAGCAGATCCTTACCAAACCTAACACATTTTCTGCTTGCACATGGGTCTGTCTCCTTGCCCCCATCACTTTGTAATAACAGCAGCTTATGCCATTCTTGAGAAAGCTTTAGGCTTTTCATGAGAAGGCTGCTCACTGTCTAGGCTTGTATAATTAGTGATGAAACCCATTTTCTGTGGTGTTTTCTGAAGCAGCTACACAAGTACTTTGCCTCTTAACTATTGGGCATTATATCAGAGTTGGTATATTGAAGTGGTGACATTAAAGGGTAGTGTGGGTTGGATCTAATGTTCATCTTCAAAGAAGCACTCTGCTCTGAGCTTTTCCTTGAATTTTCAAATATGATCAGCTTTTTTCAATGTGGGGAAAATTTCCCAGTTTGGTCCTGATGTTAAATTTCGGCCTTGAGCAAGTTTTTTTTTAAGAAAAGACTAGGCTGTGACAAACAAGAATCAGTGATAGGCTGATAATTATAGCAATGTTTGAATGTGTCGTTGTGACTTGCCTTTGTAGTGAAGCTAGTGAAGCATCCCCTAGAGTAAATTGCATTTTTCATAAATACCAAACATTCGGGAATAATTACTGCAAAGCATTTGAATGCCTGAAGGCTCACTCCTTTGTGAATGGAACCAACAGTGGGAAACAGACATGGAACAGCCACGCATTTCTTATGAGTGTCTGTCTTTCCCAAATGCATTCATTCTATCCTGTTCTTCAAATGCACTTGAAAAGGCTTTTTTGCCCTTTATGAATTCAAAACATCATTACACAATCACTGCTTTTCTAGTTTAAACAACATGCTTCTCTCAGTTCTAGATTTAGTAATTAAGTCTAAAATTTCTGAGATGAGACATTTTCTACCAGCTGGGAACATTTTGTAGTGTGGTTTTCATCTTTTTATTTTTCTGCGGGCAGATGAGGCAAGTAAAGATTATCAAGTACCAGCAGGTTGACTTTGCACATTTCTCTTAAATGGCTGAATACATTTGTTTTCATTATTTATCTTTCAAAAGTATAATTGAATAACCTTTGTAGAAACTGACTGCTTATATACAAACCTTCACAACAAAAATATTCCCTCTTTCAGGTACTTATTATTCTCAGCCCTTAGTTTTTGTAATTTCTCACTTCCTAAAGTTTTGGAGTGTTTTTGGTCTTTCTTTATCTCTTAATTACATCAGGTAATCTCGCTAATGATATTGTCATATGTTTTACCTCTTTTAAAATCTTTTTTTAACCTCTTTATTCTGGCTTGTTATTCACTGAAAATATCCCTGTGAAAGATGATTCTTTCAACAGGGACCAGAGACCAGCGTTTTCTTTAATCTGCCTGTTGTTTCTGTTAACTGGTGAAGAAGTATGCTGCCTTGGACATAACCTCTTGTAGGAATGATGGATTATTCCTACAAAAATAGCCTATTTTGCTATGAATTTTCTGTTACTGGACATATAGCCTTCCAAAATTGCTAATTCTAAAGAAGATGCTGGTGTGGAAAGAATCAAGCCTAATCTATCCTTGGTATGCACTAATTTCAGCATTTCTTTAGTTTCATTTTTGCAGTTAGCTTACTTTCATTCTCTGGTTGTATTGATTGTCTTATTTTAGAATAATTCCTGAAAATACTGGCTTTGAGAAACAGAACTGCATTAGTAAATAATTTATACTTTGTGATTGAGGTGGGAGTCAGGTTCAACTTCATACACATACATACATAGTTGTCTATACACAACTTAGACACTTATACCCTCCCTCCAATCATTGGAACTGGTTGTATTTCTGGGTTGGCACTTATAGAATGACTGAAATGGCAATACATAACAAATTTCGTGTCATTTATGGAGAGTGGAACTTTTTTTTAATGTCTCTTGTGGTTTAAATTATTGATGCTTAGAAATGCAGAAAGTCTAGGACAGGCAAAATTCAAAAGATAAAGCAAATTATTTATTAAGACTGGTATTCTGTATTGAAGGACTGAAAATTATATGAAGGTTAATTATTACAAAAAATTGGCTAAAAAGAGGAAATCACATTACATAAGTGCTTTGAACAACAAAATGTGACAAGATTGTTATAATTGACAGGCAATATGAAATCCAGAAGATGTCTTGTGTGTATAGGATCTGTAAAAACAGAAGGAATTAAGTAACACAGCAAGATACAGAATGAATCAGCATATTGAAACTACGACATGAAAGAAGTCATAAGACATTGGCCCATACAGAAAGGCTAGATACAGATAGGGACCAAAAATCTCATATTGGATATGCAACAGGACTTAGAGAAAACATTTAAATTTGAATGTGTACACACTTGAAGCATTACTAGTTTCATCATTTCTTTCAGAGACTTGAAAAGTTCTACTTTTTCAATATGTGCTTTATTTTAGTAAAGTTGTCTGGTGATTACTACATGCTCTTCTCATTTTCAGTTTTCACAGAGGTGTGAATACAATGTCCTCCTTTGTGTGAAAGAACTCAAAATTATTACTTCAATTTCTACTGGCATGTAGTAAGAAGTAAAGGCATGGGGTAAAGAAAAGGGAGGTACATTTTTTAATGCACTGAAATGCTAAGAAGTGTTAAGAATGACTTTACTGGAAGGACAATTTTGAAGACTATTTACTTGATATTTCATTTTGCCCAGGCAGACATCAAAAGGAAAATGATAATTTAAAAAATATTGTGAATATAATTAATTTTAACTTCTATAGTATTATGGACACTCAAATTTCTCACACTTAAGACATTCCACCTCAACGAATTTAAAATTATTATTATTATTTGCACTGCATATCATTCTGAAATATCTTACTCATGGTATATTGTCAAAGAACTAAAGAAATAAAACACAAACTAAAAATCTTTTTATATATCCCACAGATAGAGACTGGAGCATGAGATTCCTATTGTAATTGGGCAGAAATACTGCTACCATTCTGATTCTAATATTATTTCTCATTGACAAGTTGTTTCTAATTCACTGATTTTTTAAAAGTTATTTTATTTTATTTTATTTTTTTTTTCTAATGTATCATGAAAGTTGTCTTTACAGACATGGTCTAACCAGAAAAAAAATAGTGGCACAGAATGCAATATTATGAAGATCACAGTCCCTGGAAAGTATATGTTTTACAAGTGACTGTCCATGTTGTTGTAAAATAAGAAAATTAAAGTTTAAATTATAAGAGATTTATCCTAAATCAGTTGAGTGTATTTTTTCATGTCAAAATGTTGAGTTTTCCATTAGGCAATAATAAAATTTTCAAGAGAGGTACTATTCTATGGTGAGATTACAGACAGCAATAATCTTTGTTTCATATTAACCTGATACCAATTCCAAGATTCCACCAAAGCAACTGTCAGTCCTTGCTGCCACCACATAGATAGTAAATATTGCTAAATATTGCTCTACACTTTATTGGCTATTCAAAGTGTGTGCAATCAGATTGAACTTCTGGATTTGTCATGGTATGCTATGGTGCAAAATTAATCTGAAATCAATGCAACACTCACACTGACTTAAAATAGCTTTAAATCAAGACGTGTCACTGTAATCACGTATCTGAGGTTATCTTTTATTTGTTATGCAAAAGGAATTTGTTCTTTAGCTATGTAACCATGATTTTCGTATGGAAAGAAAAAGTACATGGTGGCACAACTTCTCGTCATGACATAAACTGTGTACCATACCATAAAATCAAGGTTAAGCATTGGAAAGAGGAGCATATCAATGAGAGTTTTTACTATCTCTGATTTAAAAGAAAAGATGATTAAGGACATATTTTTTGTTTGTCATGAGCTGTGGTGTTTCACTTGTGTCTGAAGTGTGGAATTGATCCACAACAGTTTAAAGTAGCTGATTATTTAGCTGGTAACACCTAATTCCAATCTCCATTTGCACCAATAACTACATGTCTGTGACAGTAGACTGATTTATAAGCATGTGAGCAAGCTTAGAATTACAGCCATAGACTTTACAACTACACTATCAAAGCAGAGAATAAAAAAAACAGATTCTCCTAAACCATTTTTTGCCTCCCTACTCTGCACATTCTGAACTTCTCATATATTAATAACTTTATCCTCACAATGTTCACTTGAGAAAAGGGAATATTTTTCTTTGAACAATTGTTGCTGTGGAAAAGAATCAGATGTATTAAATGTCAAGCATCAAAAATTTTATTCCCAATATTACTAAAAATTCATAGTCTGGAGAGATGAAAAATGAAAGGCTAAATTCAATAATGGTGCCTCAATATCATTTCAGTGCTCTGTAAGCTGGTGTCCCACAGAAAGTTATTTGCAGATTACTTTAGAGCAGTTGTTCTTACCTTTTTTTTAAGTTACTCACAGTATAATGTTCTTCTCACCATCCACATGCCCTATCTCTCTGCCTCTGTAGCAAGGGCTCTACCACTGTTCCCTTCTCATTTATCAGGGTGTACTCCTTTGGCAGGAAATGAGTGGAATAAATGAAACCATGTTAGTGCATCCACTGAAACAGTCCAGCTAATCCTATTTTTTCCAATTCCCTGGACAGAAAAAAACTCTGTGGAGTGCATTGGCTTATATCTTGAGATGAACCACTTGTTTCTGTGCTCTGACATATCAGAATTGATACCACAACTTATAGGCAGCATGGAGAGGCAATGAAGAGCTGATATGCCATAAAAGTTGCACAGGCTGGAATAGCCGGTTTGGAGAGAAATGTGCCTCATATTTCAGATGTATTGAGAATACACACGTAGTAGAAGGGCAATAAATGAGACAATCAAAGCTGCAAGGAAATTGAGAAGGTCACTCTGATAGCAGATTTCATATATGATGGTATCTTTCCAATAGATTTGGCATACTCTTTTCTTACCCAGCATGGATTCAGTAAAGGTAAATCATTTTGACCAACGTGATTGCCTTCTACAATGGACAAACTACCCAGATGGATGAGGGGAGAGAAGTGGGTATAGTTTATCCCTACCTCAGAAAAGCTTTAGTCACTGTCTTTCACAACATCCTTGTAGGCAAACTAAGGAAAGACTGGATGAGTGAAGAGTTAGTGTATTGAGAACTGGATGAACAGCAGATCCCAGAGGGTCGTAATCAGTGGCACAGAGTTTAGTTGGATGCCTGTCAGCAGTGCTGTCCCCCAGCATTCAATACTGGACGCAGAATTGTTGAACATATTTCTCAGTGACTTGGATGAAGAGATGCCTCCTCAGCAATTTTGCTGATGACCCAAAGCTGGGAAGAGCGACCAATATCCCAGAGGGCTGTGCAGCCCTTCAGAACAACCTCAACAGGCTGGAGAGATGGGCAGAGAACTGTCTGGACTTCAACAAAGGCAAATGCAGGCTCCTGCACTGAGGAAGAATAACCCCATGCTCCAGCACAGGCTGGGGGCTGATCTGCTGGAAAGCAGCTCTGTAGAAAAGGACCTTGGAATCCTGATGGATCACAGGCTGTCCATGAGCCAACAGTGTGCCCTGGCGTCCAAGAAGGCCAATGGTGTCCTGTGGTATAATAAGAAGAGCATTGCCAGCAGGTCAAGAGAGGTGATCCTGCCTCTCCACTCAGCCCTGGTGAGGCCTCAGAGTCCTGTGTCCAGTTCTGGGCTCCTCAGTCAAGGGACACATGAAGATCCTGGAGTGGGTCCAGCAGAGGCCACAAAGATGATTAGGGGACTGGAACATCTCTCTAATGAGGAAAGGATGAGAGAGCTGGGCCTGTTTAGCCTCAAGAAGAGACAACTGACAGGGCACCTCATCAATGTCTGTAGGTATCTAAAGGGAGAGTGTCAAGAGGAGGGAGTCAGACTCTTCTTGGTTGTGCCAGACAACAGGACAAGGAGCAACAGACAGAAACTGATGCACAGCAAGTCCCGCCTGAATCTGAGAGAGAGTTCCTTTTCTGTGTAGGTGAAATCACTCTGGAACAGATTTTCCAGAGAAGTTGTGGAGTCTCCCTCACGGGAGATGTTAAAAAACCATCTGGACATAATCTCATGCCATGCCAGGATGACCCTGCTTGAGGAGGGAGGTTGGAACAGATAATACCCAGTGGTTCCTTCCAACATTACCCTTTGATTCCAAGAACAACTCAAGTGACTGAACCAGGGAACAAGTAGCAGTTCGATAGTATAAGCTTAATTTTGATACCACAATTTAGATACCTCAAAGACCTTGCATGGAGATTTTCATACATTTTTGGTGAAGTCATTGCTGACTGGCCAAAAGTGTATCTGAGATGGTAATTTCTTCCATGTTAGATTCTTGCCCCAGAACAGATATTTTTAATTTGGGTGAATCATCCATGCACAGGTATCTCATGACATTTGAAATGTCCTTAATTGTTCAACATATCACCTTCACAAGGCTGACAGACAGAAAGATGTATGCCCTTCTGTAGTATCAATTGAAATACAGCAAAGACATCCTATTGCATCTCAAGTTACACTA
This sequence comes from Geospiza fortis, assembly GCF_000277835.1. NCBI lineage: Eukaryota > Metazoa > Chordata > Aves > Passeriformes > Thraupidae > Geospiza > Geospiza fortis. The sequence continues at coordinate 991,993 of NW_005054418.1, read as the reverse complement.
TTATGCTGTGTCTGGACAACTGGACTGAATTCCTTATCTCTCTATTTATGCACATGGAAGCATTACATTCCAGCTCACTTCCAGAGTTGCCATGAAATTTTCCAAGATCTTGGACAGAGCCTGGTGCTGCTTACAGTCAGGCCATGTGCTGGGTTAATCAAGCAGACAGAAAAATCACAGCAAATATCCCTTTAAATGCTTAGGCAGATGGGTGTGGAGCTGGTAAAGTGTTTTCTTCTTGGTTTGACAATGCCCTTGACCATATGAATGCACGGGGTGGAGGTCTAGGAGAGAGCAGAGGAATTGTGTCCCAGGAAAAGGCATTGATTGTTGTGACTGTACACATGAGAGATGTCAGGCTGAGTTTCTGTGTCCAGACCCCTGGGTATAACCACCCAGCAGCTGTAAGTTTGATGTGTTTTGTGTCAGGAGGGCATCCAGATTCTTACAAAGGAATGAAAGAACAGAGTAAAGAAAAACCATAAATGAGAACTCAGACATCTAGACTTTGACTTTTAGTCTGAACAATCACAATGTGTTACGCCTTAGTATATTTTCAAGGTAAATTTTTGTCTTTAAGAAATCTTTGTAAAGATGAGATATTTTATCATGTAAATCTAGAAAACCTTGCCATTTCAGATAATTCAGTTTTTCTTTAAAATGAAAATTAGTGTTAAATTTTCTTGGTCATTGAATAGTCCTTTTTTTCTTTGTAATTTACCTTGGAAAATGTTCTTTATCTTCTGGCTTTATCTAGTGTTCTGAGCACTAATTTCTCAGTCATTAAAAAAAACATCGAAATAGCTGTTTATTTTGTTAACCAATAATTATCTTTGTATTCCATATTGGAACCTAAAACCATCCAGTTTATAAGAGGACCCCACAAATACCTGTGTCATTAGAAAGAAGAGTATCCAGCTACAAGATAGCAATGGAGATAGATAAATTCATTTGGAAAGAGGTTTAGATTTTATCTGTGCTTCATCATCTCCCAGAGTACCTATCCATTTTTACTAACTAAGAAGCCAAGTGCAACCTAAGTATCTCAATAAGGCATTTAAAGTTAATGACACGAATCAATCCATAAGCTTTTTAGATTCACACAATATTTCTCTATAAGACTCCAGAATAATGATTTATACATGCTGTGTCATGGAATATATTCTTAAAGGTTGATTGCTTTCCTAACAATCCTACATACAACTCATGATGAAAACTGCTATGAAAAAAAGACTACAGAAGTTCCATACACTTTCAGAAACCTTAAGAGCAATTTAAATACTATAAGCACCACAAATTTTAAAATAATGTTCTGTCATAGTTTTTAAACTGAGCCTAAAATAAAATTGTTGAACAGAAGTAGCTTTCAAGAACTATGACCTATCTGCAGACTAAAAGGTGGTTGTGTTTATTACAGATTTACAGATAAGAGACATTACCTCTGAAGAATTTCAGGCTTGTCGCTTATGAAAGGTTTCTTCAGCATTTCTTTAATTAACATGGACTTCTTATTTAAAAAGCAACCAAATACAACTGCATTCAATTATCAGTTTAAATATTCTTTGAATGAATACTTATCACAGTATTTCCAAGAGGAATGGAAGTGAGAATAAAATTGTGAGTTACAAAAATTACAACTTATATGTAATAGCACTTTTTAATCAAAATATATTAATCTAGGATTTAGAAAACAAAGAACCCCAACATTTTTATATATCACTCACATTCTGAACCACTCTTATGCCATGAGCTCATGTCTGTATTCCAGGGTAAAAGACAATCAACAGCTTTGAGGTTTCCTGATGTTCAAACAGAGTCTAAAAACCAGGAAGTCTACTTCTATTCTCATTTTCAAGAACAATTTGTATTTTCTTATGAGATCCAACTTAATCTACCTAACTGCTAGTGTCTTTAATTGCTTTCTTTCTACGGGTAGCTGTCAGATATGACCAGAAAGTTTAACCTTGGCATTGCAGACCATTATGTCTCATTATCTACAAGAAGATACTTGGATTGAGAATTTAGTCAGATTGTAATTGCCAGCTTTCTGACTGTCTTTTTACAAGTTTAATCATTGTATAACTACCTTCAAAAAAACCTGATGAAATGACCCAATTTTTATTAATGTTAAAGTTTTAGAGAACGGTATGACAATGAATTTCTTTGTACATTAACTTGTACACACTTTCAACCAATTTCTATACTGCTTTTTAAAAAATCAACCTAAGGTCTATGAACTGTGTTTTCTTTGTATTCTAATAAAAAATACAAGATGGTAACAGCTGTGTTGAGGTTTTCTTTGCAAACTACTTTTGTTTTGAGAAAGGTCACTCTGTGCTCTTTTATCATACTTCGTTACTTAGTTTTTGCTCACTTTTGTATACAGGCAATTTTTTCTCTGTCTACAAGCTGGAAAGGAAAAGCTCTTTATTAAAAGTTTTCTCTTTATTACTAAAGTTATCTGAACTTCCAGTTGGTATATATATTGACTTTTTTTAGGAAAACTGGTAATATTTTTAAATTTTTAACAAAACTTTCAGACAAAATAAAAACACCAGTTGCTTGTTTGTACATAGAAAATGGATTTACAAATATGAATAGGAGTTTGTAATAGGCAAAATTTTAAAAGTTTAGACTTTGATTTAAATTCACATACATAGTGTTTGTAACTCCAAGGTTGTGGTTTTTTGATCCCTGCATGGGCTGTCCACTTAAGAGTTGAACTCGATGATCCTTGTGGATCCCTTCCAGCTCATAATGTACTGTGATTCTGTGACTAAGCTGAGCTATCTGAGCTGTCTAAATCTCCGAAGTCCACAAAAATTGAGTCTTGAAAATTTGAGAGGCCAGACTTTTCTTCTGGTGCCAGCTGGTTTAAGAAGCAGTGAAAATAGCTTTTCTTATCTTATTTTAGCACTAGTTCCCTTGGATTAGAAGATTAGAAAGTGTAGAGGAAAATCAAATTAATATTAGCAACAGCAAAACATAATTTATGGAGTTGTAAAAAGATTTAGTTTGAGTCTAAAACTTTTGTTATCTTTCATTGATTGATATATCCAGCCAGAACTGTATACATCCCTTCTAGGTCTATCTAAGTTATTTAAAACATATGAGATTATCCAGTAATTTGTTAATCTGATGTCTGTGAAAACTTTTTCATTGATTTACAGGCAGACAGACTGAATTGTCAGAAAGTACGAAATGTAAATGAAAAATATGAAAAGTATGAAGGCATAATTTCATGTTTGTGGCAGTTTAAGAATGATCTCATTCTATGAAGCAGTCAAGATTTCAATGCACAGGTATTATTGCAAATAAAAATGATAAGGTACATGTGTCTCCAAAGCTAATTCTCTTTTTCAAATAACTAAAGCATGAGGACAAAAATCACCATTTGGATAATGATAATTGACAATGTTAGGCTTTGGTTGAAACAAATCCCGATTTTAATTTCTTCATGTCTTAATGCCCTTTCTTTAGGTCCAGACCGTGCTCTTTTCTTCAGAAGCTTCTGCTGAATAAAGCTTTTTAGAATTCTAGTTTTACCATGACTGTTGTCATCTACTAGTATCCATTATTACTGATGATTAATTCCAGCTTTTGAATTATATACCTTTCCTAAATATTTAAAAAATTATAAATATTTGATACAGTAACACAGAAAAGTTGAAGAAGCTGTTGCATATAATAGTACCAGGAGAGAGAGAAACCTAGAGGATAACAGCTGAAATCTGCTGCTTTGTTCCTCTGTGTACTCGACTCAGCAAGATTATGTATCCTATTAATGCCATCTACTTCGGAATCAAACAGCATCCACATCCTTTTTAGCCAGTTTGAGAAGTTGTCACTATTAACTGATGCCCTGTCAGATATCACTTTATTTTCCCAAATGGAAATACTTCAGATTTCTTCTTATGCTTTCCTTTCCCTTTCTTCTTTTGAACATGTTCCAATTTTGACTTCATGCTCAACTGCTTTAAACAGCTTTAACTGTCCATGTCAGTATCAGTAAATTAACTTTTTCTAAAGTCAGTTACTTCCTCGTCTCTGTCCTACAAGTGATACTGTCAGTAAATATAGCCCAGACCACAATAATCTCCCCAGTCTAACTAACCTTCCCCTAAGAACAATAGGTCAAAAGACACTTTGTTATGCACTCTTTGTAGAAAAACAAATTGAATTATTGTTGAAGCAGTTCACAGTACAACTCTGCAAACATACTTTTTCCCCCCAGTGAGTCACCTGACTTTATTTTGTTTAAATACTGTCAAACATATTAACTTGCCTCTGCATTTTCTGCTGAAGAAAATTTAATTTTATTCAAAAAACTTCTGAAGGTTTAAAGACAAGAAATTGAGATTATGGCCACAATTATGAAAATTATAAGTAAGGAAAAATGCATGTCTGGCTAAAAAAACCCCTACACTTGTAATTCCCAGTTAATGATTTCTACAACTCCCTTGCTAAGTTAAAACTGATCAGATACCTCCATCCTCTGAATTTTAAAAAATCTTTTAAGAACACATTATCTTTTTTCCATAAAAAAGAAATCATGCTTATCTAGCGTCTTGGAGATTAGTCTTAAAACCAGGTAGAGAGAAGAAAGATTAAATTATATTTATACCTTATATTGTATTTAGAATTTCCTACATACTTTGTTTTACGGAGACCATAGAGTAAAATTGCAATTTTTTTATCAACCTAAAATCACTTTCTATAGGTTTTATCAAATTTATTAAGCATGGAAATGATCATATGCATTTTAACACTTTTTGTGACATAATAAGGGGATTCATATCAGTTTTATGCTTGGCTGGTGAAGTGTGATGATTCTTTTGAGTTTCTCAGCTACTCAGGGGTCTTCTGCCTTCAAAGTCTATCATAATTGAAGTAGTTTCAAACAAATAACAAGTTTGTCATCATGCATGAGCATTTTAAAGCTGATGTTAGAGCATTAATAAGATTTAACAGACCTGATCAGCCTTACCTGAGGCTTCCAGCCACATCTGTGGGTCCAAAGGCTCCAGTTCAGGTTCTCAATGGGCTCATCAGGCCCCTCCAGAGCTATGCTGGAATGCCTGCTCAGACACAGGCATTCCCTTGCCTGCCCATGGAGCCCCATAATCAGAACTCTGTTGCCACCATGGGGAACCTATGCTGAGCTGAGGCCTCGCTGTGCACTGCTGGGGAGGTGCTGGCTGACATCTGATCTACTGATCTACTCTCATTCTCCCACATCCCCCTGCCTGCTTAAACCAGAACCAACACTGGGGGTTATGATGGCTTCATCCAGTTCACTCTGGATTTTGGGGGACAGATGGCAACAGGGTAGCCAAGCCTGTCAGGGATGGTGACCCAGATGCCTTGCTAGTATGCTAATATGGCTATAAATCAATCACTCTATTCCATAAATAGCAGACAGCCCAGAGCCCTTGAGCTCTCTGGCATGGCAGTGGGCTGCATGCCAGGATCTCCCCTTGAGTAAGGACATCTTTGAAGGTTACTCCTCGAGGTTGAGATGTTCCTTGCTGCAACAGATCTTGGTAATGATTGTGTGCTAAACTTTGGAATATTAGCTGCGTCATACAAGAATTTATCGTGTGCATATAATAATTTTGAAGTCAACCGTTGACCAAATGTAGGACTGGAACTGGATCCAGTTACACCTAAACTCCTCTCTGAGATGGAGTTAACAGCAAAAGGAAGTCCTTTCTGGACATCATGACTCGACAGGAAGCTCTTCCTGCTTTATCCAACCCTGTCCCCTATGCATATATCAATCTAGTCTATCTTGTCATGGAATCCTGTTAAACCACTATCACATTTACCATTGAATTTTGATAGCTCACTGTTTTATATCAATAAAATATATTGTTGTTTTTTCTATTAGGATTGAAGTGCATCACTCCATTCATGACATGAGGACCTATTCTGCCAACTGTCTCGGGTACCCTCAGCTCCTGGTGCTCTGAAGAAGCATCTAGCCATTTCTACTTCCTAACAAATGATTTTGGATGAAATATGCATTACTTTTGCCCTAACATACACCTGAGTGTTCAGAATTAATACTGAAATACTGAAACAAGGATGGAGCTGTATCTTCAAACAATAAAGCAAATTGTTTTTTAGAAGTAGTATGTCTGAATTAAAAGTTCCTTCTAATTTCTGCATAATACCACTTCTTTCTTGGTCTAAACATATCTGAAATGCAAGACTCAGGAAAATATTATAAAGCAACTTAGGCATGTTCTCTTTTTAAATAAAAATGAATAAATTGACTGTTTACTTCCTTCCTGAAGTACCCAAAATTGGAAGTAAATGCATCTTGTTTATATTGGTAAATATATTTAAAATATTTAAAATATTTTTTTCTCTTTTTTTTTCACCTTAGTGTATTTTAACATCTTATAAATATGGTCCTAAAGTAGTCTGTATTTTGGAGAATCTAAATAAATTTTTGTCACAACCAATACAGAGAACATCAAAAGTTTTATTAGAAATTGATACATTAGAATTTATGCTGGTTTCTTTTTACCTATGCTGCTGA
>NW_005054418.1:956228-985417 GCF_000277835.1 Geospiza fortis | reverse complement strand
AAGAAAAGAATCAGTATTTTATCAGCTCACAAGTACCTTCAGTGCCTGGGAGACACTGCCAACAAGAAATTGTTACAATAAATTCAGATAATACAAAATAATTTGTTTATTTAAATGCTACTGTCTATTTCTGTGATCATCCCTCACAGGTCTTTCTTTCCATCCTTGAGCAATATCAATGTACAAGAAATTCTGCCTTTTTATTAGGGAAAAAAATCCAAAGAACAGTTGAAGTCTATGCTCTTCCATTATCCCTGCGGAGCTATTTGAGTTTTAAAATTCACTAGGAAATAAATCATCTATATAAAGATTTTAGGAGTTCTTAGAACATGAACTCATCAGTTTGATGGCCGTTCAGATAGTTTCTTATTCCAGTGCTAATCAAAACAGGATACACTGAGTACTTATTAGATTTGATCATAATCTTTTGAATTAAATATCTTTCCCCTAGGAAATAGTGTTTTTTCAAAATTAAACACTGTATCAGAAATGTTAAATTCTTTTGCTTTAAAAAACAAATAAAATAAGATGAGAAAGCAACAAAATAGATGCTTCACACTTACATGATGCAATTTTATAGTGATTAAACATAGTCTGGGATGAAGCCAACTTCTGGGACTCCTTGTATAATACTGCAGTGGTAGCTGGAACATGAGAAATACTGATTAGATATTTAAGAAAAGAAACACCACAAGGAAGCTTGAATATTGGAACAGGTTACTCAGAGAAATTGTAGGATGTCTATTCTTAAAGGTATTCAAGTTTCAACTACCACAGACCAGAGTATCTTGATTAAATGAGGTGTATTTTGAGCATAGAGAAGGCTGAGTAGCTCCAATTTTTTTTCTAACCCAAATTATTCTATGATTTTTCAGTTTGAAAAGTGATGCAATTTCTGACCAGAAATAGTGTTGCTTATCAATTACAGTAGAACTATCAGCCCTGTATTTAGGACTACTTCCTGGAACACCTATATCAAAGTCTCTTCTCTGACTACTAAAGTCTAGGGCTTTTTGGAAAACTTGATCTACAATATTTTAGATCTTAATGCTGTCTAGTACCAGAATCTGGTTTTTGTCTGCTACCCTTTTATTTCATGAAGGATGGAAATTTTTTTTCTAAACCTAAATATGAGTGGGAAGAGACCACCATTTCCATTTTTTTTTGCTTTAGGAATTCTTAGCAAACGTGAAAACCAAAGCATTCTCCAGGGGCTGATGTATTCTCAAGGTCTAAGGAAACAGGAAGTTATTTTTGTAAATCTACTTGTAATAAACCTGTTCCATATAGTATTTTTAAACAATCATATTCTACTGTTTCTCCCCCTTCTAATCTGATTGGTTTACAGTTATTGTCCCAAGGTTTGTTTTATATGTTTTAACTTTATTGAACTTATATTTGTTCTTTTTTTTAAGGATTATATTTTATCTTTTTTCAACCTTCTTTTTCTAATATCCTTCGTCCTTCTTTAATACACAATCTGGAATTCTATCTTTGTCAACCTTCTGATCTTTCAGCTAGATTTAAATTTAACTCTTTTTGTTTAATATTCCTGTTATATCTGGTGATTCTGCAAAACTATTGATATGAAGGGTCTATTAGCTATTTGTTAGGGAGCAGAAAATCAGTGTCAGCCAGTAGAGAAGGTATTGGGGAAGAGTAATTTCTCCTACGATAATAATTTGAAATTTCTCTTTAATATTTAAGATCATGGGTCTTGGTTCATCTTTACTCAATGAAAAGCGAATTCTTAAAGGACAATGCATTTTATCATAAAATATGTGCCCAAGGACATATGAATTTCTATTTTGATACACTTATTCCTCTTTCAAATATTAAAATAAAATTTATGTATCTAATTTTTCAGATGTTTAAATTTAAATGATTCCCACCCATGCAAGTCTATGCTTTCTCTCTGTCATGCAAAATAAAAGAACACAGAAATAAGTCAATAAGTGTGTCTGTAGATAAAATCTTCTCAGAGAAGGATGGAGAAAAATAATCTCTTAGACTAGCTCATTCTTCCTCTTTTATTTTTCCTCCACAGATAAGGAACTACATGTGCTGCAGGATTCAAATCATTGCAAGATCATAACTGTGGCATCAGTGGAAGTGTCATAGTGAAATCAGCACAATTTAAAGAAAATTGTATGGCACTATTTGCCTTTGGAGTTTAAGACCTTTGTATACCACTGTAAGAAAATATAAAGCATTTCAAGATCTGTTTAATTTAATCTGTAGATATAACCTGTGGCATACCATCATAGCTTGTGGTATACAGGTTACCAGAGAGTCTCTTGTCTACTGAACTGAAATTTCAGAAGTTTATTTAAGAAAAAAAAAAATACCTTTGCTCAGACACATACACAGATTTGGACAAAAGACTGAAAATAGGAATTATTTTTTTTCTTGCAAAGCAAGATTGCATAAACAGTCACACACTTTGATCCATAGTGTATTTGTGACTCATGTGAAGTGAAATGAATTGCCTACTGTTACACAAAGAAGCAAATGTTGCATATTCTGCCAAACATATCCCAGCAAATATGTTTTCAATCCAAAATGCCTCTCCAAGTGGCCACTCAGTCTATTTACACAAGTATTACATCACAGTTAACATGGTCTCTTTTCTTTAAAGAACACTTTTATCAACTGGCATTCCAGTCCTTTACAGTTCCATATTCACACGTCCAGCCATCAGCTGGCATGTGAACAAAATATTAACTACAAAATATAGACTTAAAGTTTTAAAGTTGATGTTTTTGAAGTAACAAAATACTCCAAGGATTCTAAGACAAGCTTCAAACAAGAAACTGAAATGCTTTCCTCTCTTTGACAATCCACAAGTCTCCTTTATATTTTCTGTTCCTAAGGGTAAATTGAGTCACTCTCATGGAAAATGTGTCTTCAGACCCCTAGCTGAAACATCTAAGAACCTAATCAGCCTAAGGTCATTCTAAAAATGAATCAGGAAAAAAGAAAAATCTGTAATCCCCATGCTTCCACCAACTATACAGGAAGTTGTATGAGTGTTTGGTATAGTTAAATATATTTAATCTCAATGTGTTTTAAACAGATTTAAAATTTCTGGGAGAAAATCAAGGCACATTTGAAACCACTTGAAAACACCCACTAATTCCACTGTAGCACAATTTTCAGTCCTTGAGTTGCTTACAGAGAAAATATTTGCTAAGAACCATATTTACCAGGGACTTAACAATATTACTTGTCCAGCTCCTCTCAGGAAAATCTTCAACCAATCAAATAGAAAGAAAAAGAAAAAACAACCCCAAAAGCTCAATATTGTAATTCTTCATGACTGTGAATATTTTGTTGCTTGAGCACACTTTGTATAATTACTTGGAAGTAATTGTCAGACTATTACAGTTTGCATAAAACATACAAGCAAGAAAATCTACAGGCTTTGAAAATGAAACATGAAGATAAAAAAAGTTCCTGCACTTATCCATTTTTCAGTTCTATCATATGTATGTAAGACATCTGCACCTTAGAAAATGAAGATAATTTGCAATTCAAACTCTAAGATATCAATCAAACTCCCAGTCTTTCAGACCATTTAATATATGAGTATTATAAAATATCTTTAGAACTGGCTGCATTACTGGTTCCTGACTGGGATCTTTTCATTGCAACCCTCGAGTAAGACTAAAACTGTAAAACCAAAATTATAAATCTGTGACAAATCATTGAATGCAACTGAAAAAATCTGGGCCAGCTGCGCTCATGAATTTAATTAAAGCTATCTGGAAACTACCAAGTCCACACATATTTCAAATATCCTATCCTGTATGGCTGTGTGATTTACAATGCACAATAAGCATTCCTTTTTGTGGTGGTCTCAATTTGTAGCAATGTGAATAGTCTTTTACTTGTGCTATGATATCTTCTGGGTTTGTCTGATGGTCACAGCTAACAGGTCATAATTTCCTGCAACACCTGCTCTCAGGAGTGTTGCTTAGCAGTGACCATTCAAATAAAATTAGTATCACTGAGGGACTGGACGCTATATCACACAGCTAGAAGGCAATCCATACAGTAATACCAGCTTACTTTGTGGTTTCAGGCAGGTTCTTTTATTTTTCCATCTGTAAAATGAAAATAGCAGTGGTTCATCTCCTTTCCTTGGATGCCAGAAAAAAATAGGTCTGCTCTAGTTGAAGAAGTAAAGGTAAGGCAATGAATTATATAAAGACAAAATAAAGAATAGGAAAAAAAAAGATTACATATAAAACACAAGACAGAAGAGAAATGTTAAACTTCAAAATAGAATAGAATGGTGAAGTCAAGATAATCAGTTCCATCAAGAAGAATGTGTAGTTGGGCACTGGGAATGGAACTCACGATCCACAAGGTATATTGATCAGTATCTCACTGCTTAAATTTTAGACTCTGGTAACTTATGATTATACCATGAAAGAAGATGATTTTGGATAAAAAATAGGGCATTTTGATCATAACTCTATCAAAATCAAGAGGACAGTATAAATATGTAAACTACTTAGGTGTATTTTTTCTGATTTGAATTCAATGTGTTTCATGTTGTAATTCTGACTCATAAAGGTTGGTGTTATAGCTGTAAAATTTATTTCGTCACTTTTTGATATTATGCTGAAGATTTGGAATATTTTAGTTCAATATAAATTTGTTTTCCAAAAAGGCAGGAATCATTCTTTTCTTCCAGGGACTGGTATGTACAAACAATAGCTAAGTAGATTCATATTCTACAAGTAGAATGAAACAACAAATATTTAATAGAAGAAAAAAGATCAGCTTGACCAAATAACTCTTCATTTTTTGTATTTCAATGGATGTAAAAGTGGAGAGTGCTTTTAAAGAAAAGTGTTTTGCAATGTATATTTCTAGGTCACAGGTATACAGCTTGATTCTTTTCCACCAGTTTTATGTCTGGATAATATAATAGAATCACAGTGAGGATTTCTGGTAAAAGGAATGGAGTATTAGTCCATGACAACATATTTATTCTATATTGTAAATATTTTAAAGGCTCAACTATTTTTTGCAAGTTGGTATATTTGATAATTACAGCTGTTCCTAAAGGATATAGTAGGAGCAATGGCTTAAACATAAGCAATGGCTTAAATCCTGACAGTATTTGTGACAAAAGATAAACATTTTAACTGTGTAGAGTGTTCCTGTATATGTATATGTATCCACCTGAAAAATACATATGTCTGAATATCTCTGCGTCATGTCATAAGTAAAAAACTGCATAAAGTGAGTAGATTCCTTTAAAACAGAAAGAGATCACAAAGAAAGGCTAGTTATCTTCTGCCGGCCTTTATAATCCTGTGTTTCTTAGCAGACAGAAAGGCTAAACTGTCCTGGTCTGGCACTCTCTATCTTCTATCCCTGCTGTGATAGGTCAGCACCCAGTAGAAAAGAGGATCTGCACACTCCCTGATACCAAATCCTAGAGTGTAAAATAAGTGCCATAAGTTTTATGCTATTATACCCCTATCAGTCTGGACTTATTTACAGTCTTGACTTTACTACAGATACTCTGACTTGAGAAGGAAAGAGGAGAATACTATCTCTTCCAACAGAGATGATGTTTTAGATCCTCAAGGGCATCAAGGCATGATGTCAGAGGAGATCAGGGAAAGGTACATTGAATGGCAAAACAGGCTAGTTTAGAAGGCAGCATCTCTAGTAAGGGTGGATGAAAAGCACAGTACCCGTCTTAGGTACATTTATGATTTCTTCTTGAAAGCAGATGAATTCTTACAAAATGTTTCAGTTTTCAGGATACAGGCTACATATAAAAAGTATAAAGCCATTGAACATTTGGTGATTAACATGAGATAGAGCACAATTTTAACAGTCACATTTTTATTGATGTTAATTCTCTTCACAAAGAAGGGGAAATGACTAGCACCTGTACAGCCTTTGCTGCTGTTAAAGCATTTCTTTATTGAAAACCACTCAAACAAGATCAAATTAGCTGGTGATAAAAATCTCAGAGAGCTAGTGTGTGAGATATATATGGCTTAAAGGTAAGCAATATTAAATGCATTTTTCATTCAGGCCTTTTTTTTTTCCTATTAGCCTATCTTCGCTTTTACTTTTTCACTGTATTTAAAGTATTTTCCTGAGTGCTTTAAACTCTATACACTTTCTCTTGGGCAAATTAGAAGTAAAGGGGTTTTGCTGTTGTGCCTGAATTGTGATTCAAAGGTAAGTGCCTGATGATTTGCCGTGTAGAGCAATTACATTCCAAATATGAGTTTGTCAGAAATTAGGTCAAGCCAGTTGCATGAGGCAAGTGCAGTGAAACATTACAAAAAACTTCATATAATCCATTCAGTATATTCCAGTTTCTAAGCCTCATACAAATATATGAATTGTGGTTTTTTTCTTAGATTATACTAATTTATGGCAATAATGTTTAACATACCTGCTTATAATCCAATATATATTATTTGAAGGTGTTTTCTCATCTGAGACATCAAGACTTCAAGACTAAGTTTTATATGTTGCCAGGTATTTTAATTTAAGAAATTCAATAAACAAGCTTCAGATGTTCCTTAGAGACAGCAAACACATTATTTTGCTTTGTTGCACTGTTGTAATAAGAATTTAAACAATAAATTTTGCAGTAGTTGGTATAAACTACGTCCCTGCATTTCATTGTATTGTTACATACCAAACAGTATACCATATAGCTATAATTTCTATTCAAGACAAGCTATCTAATATTTGTAAGTTTAATTTCTACTTTTGGAAAGTTGTATTAAATCCTAGTTTTCTTTTAAAATACAGTGTTTCAATCCACTTCTACAAAAAACTGAGCACAAACTTGACCATGTAATACAAATACATTTATGATTTTCTCCAGAATCCTTGATTGTTTTATTCCCTTCTGTACATAGGACCAACTCCAATGGGAGACGTAGAAACACTCTATAGTTAAATTAGCTGATAGTCTTACACTAAATGTACCTGGTTTAATGTTGAAGTGTTGGATCTGGAGCTGGTTTCTTTCTTCATGAATGAACCCTCTTTTTTCATGTAATTCATTCAAATGCTTCAAATATCTCCACTGTTTACAAAGGGTGTGTATGGCCAGATCCCCTGCATCAGGTCCATTGGAGAAAGTAGATAACACTCTTTTAATTTCTGCAAATAGATGCTGAGTTCTTTTGGTTTGTCTGTCTCTGTCATGCATAGAATATCCATGTGCATCTTGTAAACTCTCACACTGAAATAGTAAGATTCTGCTACTCGCTGCACTGATGCTTTACATTTTAATTTTTAATTTGGGTTTTTGTCACAGTTCAAATAACATTTAGTTAATGGAATTTTCATATCTTCTGTTCACTATAAATATGATTTAATAGGAAATCTTTTCTGACTCTTCTATCCAGAAATTCTATAATTAGAATAAATATTTTTAAAATAGTTTTTATTTAAAAAAAAATCATCAGCTAAAAACACAGCTTTTTTTTTTTTCTCCAGAAATACACTACTGCACAAGCAAAGTTTTGGCTTTTTATTATGCAGGTTTATTTTATTACTTCCCATGCATCATTGCCATAGATAGTGTAGTTACCAAAACTGACCACAAACAAATCTCAACAAGAGTCTCTGTAAAAAGTGAACTGTTGAGAGTCATATGAGCCTGAATAATGATAGCAGTGTACAAATTTCTTAAGCTGATAAGTGTGAAATAATATATGACAATTTCAGGTGACAAAACATATTAATTTATGAAAGAAAATTGATGTTTCCTCCTTATTCATATTCTAGTTCTTTACCATAAAAAGATAACCAAGAGGCAGAAGCTCTAGTTTATTTTCAGTGCTAAACTGCAAGTGTGAAGGCTAATTGCTGAACTCTCTGTCAGAATACATGATGTTTCCCATCTGAACAATCTGGGTCTTTAGCCAGACCCAGATTTCAGGTCTAGCTAAAAGATTATGTTTCTGCCCGGTAACTAGAGTAAAATGTAAAAAAAAAACCAAACAAACCAAATCAAACAAACAAACTCCAAAACAAACAAAAAACCCCCTCATGATTAAGGAACACAGTTCAAGGTTTCTGAATTGACTACAAGCAAGTTTGTTACAATAAAAAGACTTGTCATTATATATGTGAGGTAAAGCCATCTATTAAAATTGTAAACGTTATTATATGTTAAGGGGTTAAATTCTTATTTCCATACCCTTATGCTCCACACCATGGTCCTTAGAAGAGCCTGAAGTGAAGCCTTACAATAGGTTAAATGAAACTCCCTGGGGGCAGCATGTCTTCCAGAAAATAGCCAGAGAGCAAGGACTTGCTAAATCTCCTGTCTTCAAACCTTGACACAGAGGTGAAGATGCAGCATGTAGTTTGACACAGAAACTGATTGCCATGATAGATCACATGGCATCTCAAAGAAACAGCTATGTTCAACAGAACTCCTTTGTCTCCTCTTGTCACTGTCATATTTTCTGAAAAATCCCTTGCCCAGGATTCTTCTCCTGGGAAGCTGAGAAGCCTCAGAGAGAAAGGAAAACACTATTATCTCATTTGCTTCTCCTGTGTTTTGCTGCTTTGGAATGTGGTTTGGAGATTGTTTGATTGGTTTCATGTGAATTGTTTCAACTTAATGACCAATCACAGTCAGGCTGTGTTGGGACTCTGGAAGGAGTAATGAGTTTTTCATTATTATCTTGTTAAGACTTCTGTCTGTATCCTTTCTCTATTCTTTAGTATAGTTTTAGCATAGCATAGTATAGCATAATATCACATATCATATATATAATATCAGCCTTCTAAGAACATGGAGTCAGATTCATCTTTCCTCCCCACAATGTGAGACCCTGAACATACCATACCCTCTACCCAAAACATATGAAAGGAGTGAGATTTAAAAAGAACAGTTGCTTCAACTCACAGATCTTGCAATGATTTTTATGCTGCACTGCTCTGTCTCCACAGGATCTCTGCTAGAGGATGGGCAAGGATTACACCTTGAATTAACAGTACATTTCAATATATGATAGGTTTTTTTCTTTTTGTTCAAATGCTTGATTTGGGACATGAGAAAACAAAGTTTAATCCCTGTACCTTTACATAAGATAGCCTACAAGTGATGATGGAGATAGGGGAAGTAGCAGTAGCGGTCACATACAGAGCTCCCGGGGTCAGGATCTCACTTTTAGAGGAAGGCAACTCTTCTGACCAAAGCACATAGAAGTTTTCTGTGCAAAGCCAATCTCATGGACTAATTTTTTGGTAATATATATTTGTAAAGAGTTGTCGTTTAATTGAAAAACTCTAATTAGCCATGATTGTATTACACAGACAATATATTTTTTGTTTCCTAAGTCTTGGGGAGAATAGTTTTCTCTTTCTTGGGGGAAGAAAGGAAAAGAGAGCAATATTTTAAAGCTGTCACACTAATTTATTTTTCTTTTTTTAAATGTTTTCTCCTCATACAAGCTAATCTGAGCTTGACTATGAAATGCAGCTTTGAAATTGGCAGGCCTGAAGCCTAATTGAACTGCTGAAGAAAAAATACAGCCCTTTATACCACAAATAATGAAAGAAAGCTAGTTTAACATTTCTGCAGTAGACTGGCATAAGGAATTTTCTAACTAAAATAGGTTCCTGGATTCATTATTTCTTTACAAAGTCATCACTGCACTCAGAATTCATTGAAAGTTCAGTCTCCTGTTTAGTGTACTACACCACCAAATTACCTGCATGTCCTCATTTTCATAATTTCTATCATAATAGATGAAAAAAAGAAAGTGAGTCATTGCAATGGTGTTGTTATTTGTTCTGAAGTTGAGACGAGGCACAGTATTACTCTCCTCAGGAGACACACATGAACTTCTAAGGATTTTGACAGATGATTCATGACTTTTAAAAGACCTGTCCCCATTGTATTTCAGAAATTAAGTATGAGCAAACTTGAACAAACTGTATAAACATGTTTAGATCTCAAAAGGAATCTGAGGGTTCTGTAGTCCAGTACTCAGAATTGAAGAAAAGTCTAAACATTTTCTCAGGAAACCTTTACATGTGAACACAAGGAGTCAAATTATCTTGATGCTTAAGGAAATTGCATACAATGCAGCAAATTATTTTTCTCCCTGGGAAGGCAAGATAAACTTCATTTCAGTCAAGGAAGTAGAGCAGATGGTAATGTTAAGTAACATAAATACAAGAACAGATTAAAAAAATAATTGTAAAATAAGATTTGGATGGCTAAATCAATCTAGTATTTCTTAATGAAGTGTTAGCAAATATTTGAAGTTTTACTTACATACATAAGCAACACTTTTGTAGTTTTTAGGAAATAACAGATTTGTAAGATTTAGTTACTGTAACTTTTCTTTTTGTGCTACTGGAAAGAAAAGAAAAAGAAGAAAAAACATTGGGATTTGCATTTTGCCTAGTTTTTTTTTAAAAAAAATCGATTAACCCATATAGGTAAGCAAACCTACTGGGCTAAAATCAGCCCAGGAATTCAGGCAGCCAAGGAGCAATGCAAAACCTTCTAGGCATGAAGGGAATAAGCTGCCAAGTAAACTGAAAGCCATGTAAAGGAGAAATGTCTTGTACATGGTGAAATCTATGTCTGTCATATGATTTTCATGCTATGGTTCAAAATCTGTCAGCACTGAGAATATGCAGAGGATTAACATTTCATTATGATTCTTCAATGGAGTACAAAAACTGTCAGAGGAATGAAATTTGATGTGGAATTTATCTAGGCAAGCATTAACTCTGTCTCTGTGGGATTCAGCCAATGAAGGTTGAGCACATCTGTAGCACATAGCTCAGTAATGGCATATATCAGAAGAGATGGAGACTCTTTCAGTGAAGAGCAAGGAAATGTCTAAAGCTATGCTTATCTCTGTACGTGATGTCAGCTTGGATTTGAATCCAAACTTGAGTTCAAACCTCTTTGTTGTTCAAGTGCTGATTTTTTTCTGTGGTCTGATGCTGAACAAAGCATCTGGCTCCCAGTTGGGGAAACTCAGATCTGAGGCACGGGGAGGAGCTGGGTTTTGTGTGACGGAATGGATGTGACTCCATGTCTTATATTCAGATTTTGGCATTAGTTTTCCAGACTCTTAGATTTGCTGAGATTAATAATTTATTTAGATAAGATCCTGAATACTGTCCTCAAGCTCATTTCATGTGATGCATGATACTGTGATGCCTTTGTAGCTGAGTTAATTTTGTGTATGCTTTCTTGCCATGTTTTTTTTTTAGGATGTGTATGGCTTTTTATTTTTCCTTTTTTTTTAATCATCAGGAACATTTCTCAGTAATCATGGGTCTTTAAATATAAAGAATAGTCCTTTCATGATTATATTTACCTCCCTCAGTGTATTTAGATGCTTTGATGTCTTCATATTGACTCTGGTGTGTCAAAATTTGGTGTGTGTGATTTCTAAGTCAGTTTCTCTCTGCTGGGCTTAATTCCTACAGACTGCTGCCAGGTTTAGGGACCGAGTAAGCCTCAGAGCAAACCTTGTCAGTAAAATTGAGACAGAAGTTGCTTTAAGTCTTTTCTGCATCATTTATCACTAGATCCTTTGCCTATTGAAAAGCGAGATTGCGTTTTTGTCTGTCTTCCTTTAGCTGCCTGTGTACCTACAGAAATCTCACTTGTTGCCTTTTGCATTTATTTCTATTTCCAACTCCAGTTTCAACTTCTGGCTTTCATTTCAAACCTGTATATTTGAGCAATATTCTCTTTTTAGTTCTCTCAGGTCACTTCTTCCCACTTCTACCTTTTGTTTATTTCATTTTTGCATTTAAGCTCCATCACGTGTTCCCTGTTCTATGCTGGCCATTTCCCATGATTACTAGACTGTCTGCACATTGGAAAGGACTGTTGTCCTTGAAGATGAGCTAGCTTTCCTAGGCTATATAGGGCTGGTTTTTCATGTGCCCCCACCAATCAGATTCCAGAAGAAGCTAAATCTGTTATGTTTCAAGTCCAGATCTGTACCTCTGCTATTCAACTGATTTTTAATTTTTAGAAGGCGCTGTGAGGCTTTAGGTTTGTGGATCAGGTGGTCTGTAGTAGATGTTCACTTTGACATCACCCATGTTGGTCTGTCCTTGACCAGCTTGCTCTTTGCTCCAAGGTAAAGTTCTATGCATGTTTACTGCTCCATTGCACTAAATTCAGTCCCTCCTGCTTGTCTTCCTGTCCCATCCATGCTAAAGGGCCTGTATCCATCTGTTGTACCACTCCATTCATGAATCATATCCCATTATATATCTGTGATTCTAATGAGACCACAGCTGTTCATAGGCAGTCTCTAATTTCTCCAGCTTGTTTCCCATGCAGTGTGCAGACACTTGCAATGAGTCTCAAGTCACACAGCTTCCATAGCAGTAATGAGGGGGCCTCCACCTATATGGATTTCTCTGCGCACCGCTTCGTACCTCTCAGGTATATTTCCCCTTCACTCCTCTTCAGGTATTTTCAGTTTTCCCAACAGCCTTGTTTAAAGCCCACCTCAGTGAAGTAGCAAACCACTTTGCAAAGAGGGGCTTCCCTGGCTTTGTCAAATGGCTTGTGTCACTCCTCAAGCAGTTTATGGCAGCAGCAGTCTGAAGATGGGGCAGCACCAGGCTCCAAGCTGTGGTAAAGCTGTGCCTTGGATTGTAGGTTCTCATTAGTTGTGAAAACTATGCTGGCATGCATTCCACTGCATCTTCATTCGCCTGCACTGGTTTCTAAGCTTGCTCTAGTCAAGCTAATTCAGGCTGACAAATGAATTATCTTTGTTTTTACCAAATGGGTACTCAGGGTAGCCCTATTTTGATGCTACAAGAAGAGAAAGAAAGATTTTGTGCATTTATGAAATTGGAGGCTAGAATTCTGAACTCTGCATAGGCTGATGGTTTCTGTCTTGCAGAAGCAAAATGCCGGCTCAGTATCCCTGTGAAGGAGCTTCTCTGTGTAAGAAAACACAGCTGTAACTGTGAGCCAGAAACCCCCATTCCTTGATAGGGAAACAGAGTACTGTTGTCTCGTAAGGAGTTAAGAATTCAGTAAATGCCATAGAACCCCTGGGTGGTTTTTTAAAAGTCAGCAGCTCATAAGCCATGCTGCTACCTCATGTCTTCTTTGTAGTGTTCAGTGACAGATCAAGAAGCAAGAGGTGCAAGTTGAAACACAGGAAATTCTACTTGAACATTAGAAAATATGTTTTTACTGTGAGCATGGTCAGATGGTGGAACAGCTTCCCCAGACATGTTGCACAGCTCCTGTCCTCGGTGCCATTCAAAGTCCAACTGTACACGGCCTTGATCAACCTGTTGCAGCCAACTTTGCTGTGAGCAGGTGGCTTGGAATAAACAATGCCCAGAAGTTGCTCCCAGTTTCAAAGACTCTGTGACAGTCATTATTATCAGCTGAAAAATTGTTTTTGTTCAAGATGGTGAACTCTTCTGAATATCTTGCAAGCATTCCAGCCTTTTGATTTAATAAGTTTTGTTATGATAATTTTGGAAAGCATAGATAGGTGAAATGTAGTGACACATCCCACTCCACTTAGAGTGACTGCGAAGAAGATCTGTCCTGTCTTTCTATAAATCCATCTAAGAAACCACCAATCAGAATTTAAATACTCTTATCTGTTGGTTGCAGTTAAGTTTGTATTTATTTATCTACTTATTTATTTCCTTTATCTGAGCTCTGGATTAAGGTCAAAAGAAGAAATGGTTAGTAGGTAGAATCACACTAGAGTGAGTCATCAATGATTTTATGGTGTTGATGCCATTCTTAGTATTTTAGACTTAAGCACCAATGTCAATGTTCAAAATTAATTCAGCTGTTAAAACAGAGTCAGTTTTTGAGGTAAGCATTTCTTTCATGACATTTCCACCATGAAAATCCTATGGGCCATTTAAAATATCAACATTGTTATGCATATATTTTTGCTTGACCCATATTTTCTTAAACCCCTGGTTTATCTAATGACTTTTGTTACTGTTTTCCAGCATTTCTGAGCATAACATTCTTATGTGGGAGGAAAGAATACTCTTACTTTGGAGTATTCTTCCTCTTCCTTTTTTTTCATCAGCCATGCTGACGTTTTAAACACACATTTCATGGAAGGTAATAACTGAACAAATTTATTATATTCTTTTAATTGTTGCCTTTTTTTTAATATTGAGTACAAAACCAATATTGCTTTCCTGCCTGAAGAAAAGCAATCCTTTTGGAGTCTTTGCATTAAACAAGATTAGGACATTTGTCATGTCTATTTACGCTTACCTTTAGTCATCTTAGAATATTTGGCCTGTCTTTTTCATCATCATCATGATCTTTACATTTCAATTCAACCTATAGTCATGAATTATTACTATTATTCTTTACCTCCTCCATCCCTTTTGGATGTAAGGTATGTAAAAATAAAGATGATACTCTAAAGCCAAATTGAATAGACAAAATAAAAGGTATATCAGAGAAGGAGGTCTATTATCCAACAGAGCAAATATATTGGTTGTTTGTTAATGTTGTGGTAGCACCCTAATTTTCCTTCTCGATCCCCACTGAATGTGTGTGGATGTGGTTTCTTGGTGTCTATTGCCTATAAGAAAACCAAAAAGCCAACATAAATTCTTCTGGATAGGGAAGTATTGAGTGATGGTTGTGCTTTTGATAAAGGAATTAAGGAGAAGTAAGGAGATAAGCCTGATTACATCTGTAAAGTGGCTCAAGTGAAAATTACAAAAAGGACCGTATGAGAGAGCTGAAGGTCAGTGACAAAAGGAGGAGAAAAAATTCTCAGAATTGTATTGCAGAAAGCAGCCTGACATGATCAGTTGCTGATATTCCTGGCTGAAGCCAGTTCTTATTTTTGTTTCTCTAAGTCTGAATTTCTTTTTGGCATTGATCCAGTACAAATAAAGTCAACAATGAGTCTGTTGAACTCTCAGTCTGTTTTCATGATTTTTTTTCTGTTCTCTTTGAGTGTTTTTCATCTCCTTTCTATCTCTGTTGAAATGTGTTTCCTTCTAGTTTGCCAGTGCCAGTTAGGTTATCACTGTATATTGTCTGTTGGCTTATTGGGAGAGTAAATCTTGGCAAGTTAACTTGGGAATTCTGTCAAAAAACTCGGGAGTCATTGAGTCATCTCACCAAAATCCACTGGGTCTGTTACAAAGTTGAATAACTGTGTAACATTATGTAAACAGAAGCAAATGCTTATAAAAATGTTCTCACTTCAATGAATTAGAGGTGCCATCAAATATATCAGACTGTCTTTCCAATGGTATTTAAAACTAAAGAATTTTTGCAGAAATTTCACTCAGCTGCCTTTACAATGAAACAAGTGATCTGATACTGGAAAAGGGTTGCCTACGAAGCCGATGCCTTTAAATTCACAATCCTCTGAAGAAATTCAGTGTTATTTTTCAGATGTATATCTAGAAGGCTTTATTCTACATTGTTAGACTACTGGTTTCTGAAGCAAGTCACAAAGTCCACCAGGTCAGATCAAGCTCATCGTATGTACCTTAAAAAAATTTATCCAAGATATAAGCAGTCAACTTTAAATATTCCTTTTGATCAACATTCTGTTTAACAAAATCACAAGAAGTTCTTTGCATACATTATTAATTTCTACACTGAAGAAAGTGTAATTGCTGTGAAAAGAACCCAAAGCTAATCAGTACAAGATGTTTTTCTTGTCGTACAGTTTCCCAAGAACCAATACAGCTAGAATAAGCACATGGCATTGTGAAATCAGTGTTTATTCATGGGGATAAAAACCAAGGTGAATTACCGCTTTCATTGAACAGACTGGAGAAATCCTCTTTAAGGACCTGAAATTCTCAGGAAAGTCAAGGCACAACGTGCCTGCAGAAGCAGGACCTTGTCTCCACAATAATTATTTAAACTTAGGTGGGCAACACTCAGTGGCATTCAAAGTGCTCCATCCCTCCCCTCTAATGCAGAAAACATGGGAAGTTGGTGGTTATTCCCAGAGTGCCTGATACTGGTGCTTAAGCTAGAGCTCAGCCATAATGCATGCGGTGAGCCGCAGCTGCTGGTCGGAACTCAGCACAAAGCCACAGCTAAATTGTCAGTGGAGCGCTGCACTGTGCCACGCTGAATGAAACAGTGTGGTTGTTCTGCAAATGAGGCATTTTTTTAAACTCATATTTACTGTTTATGAACAGTGTATTCTTGGACAGTCTTGGAAAAGCCTCCAAGATTTTTATAATGACCTGCTTTTATATTCCTCCCTGTAATGAGTAAACTGGCAAGGATATAAGCATCAGCAAAGGCATGTTGCTAAATGAGTATTAGTAGACATGGTCCTCAGCATATCATCCCTGTGCTTTGTGAATATAATTCATCCTTATAATAAAATATTATCTCACAGCAAGCCACAGTGGGGCTGGAGCACCATACACTAATCAGTCTGTGGTGATTTCTTGAATCAGCCTGAGCCTGCTTTGTTCCGCAGCAGAAACAACAAATCTTCTATTATCTCTGGCAATTCTGGTTTATGAGTACAATTATATGTAATAGGGCCTAATGGTATTAATATAAATAAAAGTAGAAAGTTTAAACAAATCCATGCAACGGGAACTTTAATTACTCAGCAGTGCAAAAATTTGTTGGCCTGTTAATAGTATTATGAACTGGGAACTACATAAATTGTTCATCGTATTTTTCTTCCTACCTTGATTTCTTAAGAATTTACAAAATGTTTAAGTAATGTTACAGGCATAGCAACTTGCAACACACAATTTATTTTGTTGGAAAATTTATGGATTTACTTATGTTAATTAGAGTTTTGTTAAATTAAATAAATAAAGTATGTTAATTTTCACTACAAATTCCTCCACTATGCAGAGTTCTCTAATAATGATGTTGAGGACTTTAGCTTAATTATTGATCTTTTGGTTTTATGAGTGTTTAATTTTAAATTAGCTATTTCATGATGCACACTCATGTTATCCTGTTGTAGATTGACACTGTCTGGCTGCCAAACACCTATATGCCACTCTCATTCCACCTCTTCAGCATGACAGGGGAAAGCATAAGATGAAAAAAATTGGTGAATCAAGTTAAGGACAGGGAGATCACTCACCAGTTACTTTCAGAGGCAAAACCTTGTCTTGGGGAAGATGAATTTATTGGCAACTCAAAAAATAGAACAGGATAGAAACAAAGAACTAAAATTAAATCTGCCTTGTTTCTTCCTAAGCATAGCTTTAATTTGCTATTCATGATTCATCTGCTTTCTCCCTTCTCCAGGCAATGCAAGGACATGGGGAATAGGAGTTGCAGTCAGTTCATAATATTTCCTCTTTGTAACTCATTGCTACTTGCACTCTTCCTCTGCTCTCCTTCCCACAGGCTGCATTTTTCCATGGACTGCTCCATCATGCTTTACTTCCATGGGATGCAGTCTTTCAGGAACAGATTGCTCTGGTGTGGGTTCCCCACAGGGTCACAGGCTCTACCAGAAAACCTACTGCAGCATGGGATCTGCTTCCCACAGGTCCACAGGTGCTGTCAGGACCCTGCTTCGGTGCTCTCCATGGCATGCAGCTTCTTTCAGGGCATGTCCACTTGCTCCACTGTGGCTCTCCATAAGTTGCAGAATATCTGCTTTGCTGTCCTCCTCCATGGGCTGCAAGGGGAAAGCCTGCCTCACTGAGGTCTTCCCTCCATGGGCTGCAGGGGAATCTATCCTAGTGCCTGGAGCACCTCCTCCCCCTCCTTCTTCATTGACCTTAGTGTCTGCAGAGTTATCACTGATTGACTCAGCTTTGGACAGCAGTGGCCCCTTCTTGGAGCCAGCTGGAACTGTCTCTGTCCAGTGTTGAGGCATTCCTTGGCTTTGCACAGAAACCATCCCTGCAGTCTCCACTGCCTACCATCAAAGTCTTGTCACAGAAATCCAATACACATCCTTATGAAATTTTTTCAAGGATTGAAATATTTGTAGGTTACATTGTGTGCAATGACAGAAACAGCAGGTTACAAAGAAGTACATGTGAACATGTGAATCCCGTGTCAAATACATGAAGCAATAGTAACCATGAGAACTTGCATTAGGCACATAGCAGATGTGGGGTTTTTTCTCTAGCGAAATACAGTGAGGATAAAGGATGGAAAAAAGTCATTGACACTGACGTGCCTGTGGAGCACAGAGATCCTTGAGCTAATCTTCACTGAGCTGAAAAATCCATGCAGAAAAGCAAAGGGCCATGTGGCTGCACCAGCTGGTGTCCAGAAATGTCATATCCACACATACATGCCCCACATCGAAACAAGCAGGATTTGCCAGCTTTCCTGGTTTATGCTGGGACAGTTTGCTGACAGCATCACAGGGGGCTTCACAGGCTGAGCACATCCAGTAGTGACCGAGAGTTGATGGTGCAGCTGGGCAAGTGTGACATGATTCATACCCTACATTTTGGAGGGAAAATCACACTGCTCATAGAAAAATAGAAATATTTCATATTGAAAAGACCTTCAATTTCAAGTCCAGCTGCAAACCTTACACTTCCACTTGTCCCAAGGTGCCACATCTACACATCTTTTACATATCTCCAGGGCTGATGACTCAACCACATCCCTGGACACCCTGTTCCAATACTTGACAAACCTTTTGGTGTAGAAAATTTTCCCTAATATCCAAGCTTAACTTCCCCTGGTGCAGTTTGAGGCCGCTTCTTCTCACTCTTGTTACTTTTGGTATTGATTTTTGAAGCTGCAGTATGCCTGACAGAGTGTTTTTGGTTTTTTTTAAGTTGAAGTGTCTGCTCATAAAAACTCCTGGAATTGTGCAGCATATTCAGATACATTTTGGAATTAAAAATATTTTATTGAATTGGATGAGAAAAAGTTATCACTGTACCCTTGTTAAATTAGTTTGATGAATCCCAAGTTAATTCAATGTTGTGGACTTCCCATAGCTTCAGTTCTCACAGCATTTTCACATCCAGCAATACACTTGCCTATTACATTGCCATTACATTGCCCATGTTTCATTGATGAGCTTTTTTTTCAGAGGAATGGCATGCTCTGGCAGATAATCACATATTTGTCTACTGTGTCTTGTTTGCACCAGGATTTCAGATTAATCTCTGGGTGCCTCAATCTATCATTTTAATGTGAGCATCTTGGAACAGAGCTCTGTGACAAGAGGCAAATTTAGGTAAATTTAAAAGGAAATTCTAATGTAGTAACTAAATTCTGTAACAGCAAACTCACAAAATCTCCTTATAGGTCTCTGGAGCTCTGTGCAGAATATAGCAGAGATTTTATCCCCTTTTTTTTTTTTGTAAGGTCATGTCTGGTGAAAGTCTCCTAATGCCTTTAACTGTACATCTGTAGTTCCCACAGCATTAAAAAAGTGCTACTTCAGCCTTTTCAGTCAGATGCTTTTGAGAGTAAATGGAGGCAAACATCTCAAAAAATATCATCTTCAGCAACATACTAACTTTGTATTGGATATTGGATTTTCATAAGGAAGATGTTAAAAGTCAATGAATTAATCACACAGACATCTTTTCATTTCTTCATTATTATTTGGAATATTTCTAATTCCTTTAATAATCAGCTTTGGGGAGGATGAAAGCCTGCTTTAAAGCAGCAGATGGGAGAACATCAGGGATGGTTTTAGTATACCTACTGCCTTTGTAAACATGATTCTTTGATCTAATTTTAAGTTACATCACATTCCCAGAAAGTCCAATCCCAGTGTTTTCTTCTCTTTTCTTTACATTAAATTACACTGTTAACAGATAAAACTATATGATTCACAGTGTATGAATAGATTGACAGAAAAAAACCCATCACAATCTTTGTCTGCTGCCTGGCTATTCTTAAATGTAACTCATAAATAGGAGTTATAGACTATAAAATAGTTGTAGCTTCTTGAAGAAAAGGAAGATTTTTTCTAGGATGATCTCTGGAAAATGCATAATCATGGAAAAGTGTGTGTTTCCATTTCCTTCTGGACATGTGTGACACAACTTAGTTTAATTTAATCTTCAGACAATGGAAACATTTTTTAAAAAATAGAATAATATACAGAGTTTTTTTTTTGTTTCATTTACCATTTGAAGACTCATTCACTTTCACCTGCAGTTAGATCACATCTGATTTGATATTACCATCCCTTTGAAAAAAAGACTGAAGAAGACATGGTGTTCATTGTAGGAAAATTAACAATATTTTGTAGTGTTAGAATGATTCAAAAAGTAAGTTCCTTTTTAAGCCCTCCATTGAAAATATGTAAACTTTAGATTTCAATTTTTTAGCCAAAGCATTATTCAGCTTGTTGGTGTGTCTCAGTTTTAAATCAAATTTAAGGGAAGACGCTCTGCAATGAGTCCTTTGAAGAGTTTCAGTAATCCCCCTACAAATATAGGGAAATTAATGTTAATAGAGAAAAGTGAAAAAATCCCCAACCCAACAGTTTAACAATGGAATGCTCACAGGGTTCACCCCCTGCCCCACACAGACACACACACACAGCAACCCAAAAATACCTGGAAAATGGGGAAAGTGTTGAAGAAATTCCGCTTCCCAACCCATGGTGTGAAATGGTATGGACTTTCATGCTGAGGGAAGTGGAGCTTCCATGAAGGAGTTCCAGCAGGACACAAAACCTGGTGGCTCTCTGGTGTCATCCTCTTCTCCATGGCAGACAAAACAGCCAGGCTGGGGCCTCTTGTGTGCTTTCTCTCCTTAGCTTGGCTCCTCAAGGCTTGAGGCTGGAAGAGGGTGATGCTGCTCCTGCTGGTCCTGTTTCTCTGGTCCTGGAACAGCAGCTGTTCAGTTCACCTCAAGGCAGCTCAAAAGTTGCAGCTACAGCTCCTTCAAGCCAGAGAAGGCAAAAGCTTTCTTGCCTGGGCCAACAAAACTAAGCTAAGCCAAGCAAAGCTGAACTGCACAATGCCATGGAATGCCTGGGCAGGGAAGCTTTGAAAAATGCCCATGAAAGAGCTCAAAACTTCCCCCTCCCTTGTGCCACACACACCCAGCCCTGGGCCTTAAAAACACAGCAGCCATTTTTTGGGCATTAAGGGGAGGATCATGGAGGAGACTATCATAATATGTCTCTTCAAGACATGGTGCCCACTTTGCAGGTGTGAATATGCTAAAGCAGTCAACAGATAAAGCTATTTCAGCAGCAGTTAATGTGGAGGGCTAGAAAGATGAGGGTAACACCCCATCCAAGAACACCTGTGGTGGGTTGACCTTGGCTGGATGCCAGGTGCATGCTAAGCCACTATATTAGTTTTATCACTTCCCTCCACAGCTGTACAGGGGAAGGGAATAAGATGGAAAACACCAAAACAAAACAAGCAAGCAAAAAATCATTATGGACTGAGATATAGGCAGTTTACTAAAGAAAAAGTTAAGGTTGTGCACATGAAAGCAAAGGATGAAAAAATCCCCAACAATGAATATTTTATTCCCCACTTCCCATCAACAGGTGATGTCCAGCCACTTCCTGGGAAGCAGGGCTTTGGCACACACAGCGGTTGCTTGAGAAGGCAAACATCATAAATTACGAATGCCTCCCTCCCTCCTCCTTTCTCTTAGCTTTTATGTCTGAGCAGATGTAATATTGTATGGAATATCCTTTGTTCTGTTGGGGTCAGCTGCCCTGTCATTGTCCCCTCCCAAGATCTTGTGCGCCCCCAGCCTGCTGGTGAGAGTGGAAGCTGGTTGGAGGGACAGAGCTGAGGCTGTGCCATCCCTGCTCAGCAGAAAACAGTGGTGTGCTAGAAACACCTTTCCAGCTACCAGTGCAGAGCACAGCACTGCGAGGGCTGCTGTGGGGAAAATGAACTTGTCTCAGCCAGACCAAATCTAGCCCCACACACATCCTCAGCTGTGGTGATGACATAAGGCATGATCCCCACCAGCCAGTGGAGCAACAGTTCCTGCGATGTTGAAGACTTGACCCAGGTGAAGCTTCAGAAGGACGCTGCAGCCCTACAAGGCTCAAGCTGCAGGAAGCTGTGGGGTCTCTCTGAGGCTAGGGAAGATTCATTTGCCTTCAGGATGTCTGCAGCTGTTGAGGAGTTGTGCTGCCTAGTGAAGGAGCTCCAGGTGGAGAGCAGCAGTCTGTGTCTCATCAGGGAAGATGAGAGAGATATCACTCAGTTCTTCTTAGAGACCCTACTCTTTCAAGAACCCAAACTGCAGACTGTTGCAGAAGAGTCTGTGCCTGTCAGGTTGGAAAGAAGACATTCCTTTAATAGCAAAGACTGTAAGCTTTTGTGACTTCAGATACCAGGAGGAAGACTCCTGCCAGAGCTTAAAATTTGCAGTTACACAGTAGATTGACTGCTCTCTGGGTTGATGAGCAGGGAGTGTTGACCAGTGAAGCACTCATGCTAGCTGGCCCTGAGCCATGCAGCAGAACCAAGAGGAAATGGTGAATGACAGCAGTGGGAGACTCCCTGGGGAGAACAGCAGAGGTCCCCATCTGCTGACCTGATCTGTCATCTAGGAAAGTTTACTACTTTCCATATCTGTCTTTCAGACAGATTTGTGGAAGTGCTGCCAAGGTTTGTCTGTCACTCAGGCCTGCTGCTCTTTTGTGTGGGCTCTGACAGAACTGTCAGAGGAAACCTGGATAATATGGAGCATGACTCCATTGCTCTGGAGAGGGTTATAAAGAATTAAGGAGCAGGTCTCCTTCATCCTTTTAGTGGGGGGGAAGGAACCTTCTTTCTTAGGACTGATGGCTGCTTGGAGGAATCCAAGAAAACAAGATTTTCAACTGGAAAGGAATAACCCTATGTCCCAGTATAGACCTGGGCTGGCCACATTGGAACTAGCTTTTCCAAGACATTCTATAGTTTGGTGACTAACATGCTGACTAAATGTCAAAGCACCCTTGCAGCAAAGATGGTCAACAGCATTTTGAGAGTACTGGAATATTATGAATACCTGTGCCAGCAGGTTGAGGGACACGATCCTTCATCTCTACTTAGTATTGTTATAACCACATTTGGAGTGTTGTGCCCAGTTCTGTGCTCACCATTATAAAAAAGATAAAGAGGAGCAAGTCCAGTGAAAGGCAACAAAGATTATTAAATAACTGGAGCATCTGTCATATTGGGAGGGGCAGAGAGCTCTTGACTTTTGAGCTGGGAGAATGGCAAAGTCAGAATTATTTTAACAATGTGTATAAACCCCTGATGGAAGAAATTAAAAAAAAAAAGAGATGGAATCTTCTCACTAGTTATCAAGAAAAGAATATGAGACAATAGATATTACCTAAATGTGGGAAATTCCATCTACACACAAGAAAATTTTTTTCTGTGAATAAATGGTTAAAAGGATGAATTTTTTAGAGATGAGTGAATAATACACTGAGTGAATAAGTTGTGCCAGAATCTGATTTTACTGTAGAATGGACCTATCCAGAGACAATTTAATAAAAAAGTCTTAGACCAGAAAAATTCCCTTTCAACAACTAAATTTTGGTACTTTTCTCTTCCCAGTGAGTCCAGTGTAAATCTGGAGGGAGCATAATGAAGATAAAGATATTATTTAACGCTGATATGTGCATAAGGGAAAATGCAATGCTGCCAGTATGCAGCATTTGATTCTGGCTTCCTTACTTGGCTGCAGAGTGCAGAGTGTGGATCTGAAAAGTCTCTGTCCCTGGGTTTTCTGGCTCCTCTAAGCAGAACTTTTTTCCTTTCATCCTTTTACACTATAACTCTTTGTGAAAAGAATGAGTTGAGAATGTCAGGGGTGTAAATGGCAACTCAGAAAGAAGTGTAAATATTGATCTGATCCTTGGCATGCGAATGTGGCTCAGAGATGCAGAATTTCTTTTTATGCTTTCTCACACAATTCTTGTTCACACTGGCCAGATCTACAAGCAATTCAGTGGAATTTCTTGTGTAGTATAAGAACTGAAGGATATAGGCGGTCATATCTCATGACATTTCCTTCAAATTTTGATTATTAGGGCTTTATACAGTTCATTAAAATGTTTGAAATATTTGTCAGTTCTACTAGATGGCATTGACAGTGACACTTGCAACTTAGTCGGACCTGGCTGATTTTAATAACTTTAAAAAAAAAGAAGTATGATAAGTTTTTCCTACCTATGCATATTGGACTGTAGCAACATTCACAACCAGGTATAAAAGACAATGGTGCACAATAACAGGAAAATAACAGGTGTTGAGTCATTGACTCATCATTCAGTCATCATATGTGTCCCTTATAGAAAACTAAATTTCTTTGATTCAATTTCTCGTTGTAATATCCTCATATCCCTAGTTCATCTGGAGTGTTTTTTACTGGGAGATTGTTCCACTGGACATTTACATAGATGTACATTCACATTCTATGATGAACTATTTTGTAACAGTGGAGAACACTCATTCCATCAGTGTTCAAAAAATAGATTTCTGATGGTGAAACCTATAGGACTTGTGATTATTGCAGGTTGGCTGACTGTTTAAGGAGTCATTTTGGTTCCTTGACAACTCACAAAATGCCAACACTAACTGCATCCAACCATAAAGCAAATAATAATTTGATTCCCTCACACACATATGTGAAATCAGCTGTTGTTTTCATTGAAGATTCATTTAGACTGTCAACCAAACAACACGAAGTTCTAAGACTGGCAGAAGGACAAGTCAGAGAAGAAGAATATAAATAAGCATTTAGGAAAAAACTGAATATGATAAAAAATGTTAAAAATAAAAAATTAGAGCCATTGACAAATATTGCAGTATGATAGCACAACAGAGGGAAGTGAACATCCATTTATGAGTCAGGATTGGAAATATTAGCAAAACCTGGAAGTTGCAGAACAGTGTTAGAATATATTTTTGAAGATGTCCTTCAGCAAAGCAGAGATGCCTTCGGGACTCTTTCCTACTGAGGATGTCAATGAAATATCTGATAATAAATTCCCTATTGTTCATCCCATTCTCACTGTATTAGAAACACATAGGTATGGAAAGGTACACACATGTAGCTATTTATGTACTTTTATTAATATTTACACACAGACACACACACACACACTAGCAACAACTGTCAAACAAGCAAACAAGAATTTATTACCTAATTTTAATGACAAGTGGAGGTCTAGCTTCCTTGAATTTCTTTGAATAAAATCTCAAATAACATTATCATGTTGGCAAAATACAAAATATTTGTCTATTTGACAAAATAATTTACTGTTTTCTTTAATCAAAAAAAGAAGTTTTGGCAATTCACAGTTCCACCTAACTTATATAGTTTTTCTATAGGAAATGAGTCAAATTAAATTTAGTTTCTTAAGTCAGCAGCGTGTACATTTACTTGAATATTTTCTTGTATCATTACTTTAAGTGAAAGCTCATCTGTTACTTCTGAAAGAAAAAACATAATACATGTGACACAATTTAAAATATCAGGTTGGAAGCTGTTGTTACATCGATGGGGAGTGGTGCACCTGAGATGGGGATATGCTTTTTACTGTTTATGACCAAACCTGCTGAGTGAGAACAGCTTTTGGAAGATGCAGTTTCTAATTTGTCATAACTTTTGAGCAAATTCACAGGACAGCATATCCCAGGGGCTGAGAGATAGACTTAATAATAAACCTTACAAGCATTTAGACAAATATTCTTTCTGAACTGGATTGTCTGTGTAACTCATTGGCAGAAAATTCATGCAATTTGCTGTTTACAAGGTAATGTGCTCTTCCATCGCGGCTCAGCATCTGCTGTTTTAAGGATCCTTGAAGTCATGATGTGAAGGCTGCATTAGGTGAAAAAACATTTTATAACTGTATGTTGCAACGAATGTTTTTGTCAGACTCCATTGTGAACTGCTGCCTTGCAGAGTAGGCAGTTATAAATGACATCAGTAAATAAATGGAGTAAAATGCAACACATGAAGAAGTGTTTAGCACTTCTTATAAATATGATCATTTTCCAACTACTGAAGAAATAAAACAAGTATTTGACAGATTATTTCTTGAGAAAGAAGACTTGTATTATAGAATAGCACTGTGCCACAAATACGTTCTGGAATATCTTTTAATTTTTTACTTTTTTATGGAAGGTGACAAGCCTTTCAGTATTTTCTTCTATCCATTGAATGTGTAGTGAATATGGAATATACAATACTGGATGAGATTTCTTACTTTTGAATGCATATGTTTAAACCTTAGATCTCTGAAGTGACATGGAAAGATCCCTCTATTATCTAATCAGAATTTATGAACGTGCCTAACAAAGACCCATTTAACTGGAATCCTTGCCCTCCTTCACAAGCATAGAACCCTGTTCTAGAGGGGGTTTCTGTCCATTAACTTAAGGACAGGATAGGATGAAAAATTCTGACTTTCAGTCGTCTACAATAAAGGCAGGCAAATCTGACAGGTTATTTCAAAAACTAGCTGATATAAAAGCCAATTCTTAACAGTATTGTGTGTGATTCAGCAAGAGTCTTAATATATTATGAAATTCCAAAACTTCTGGAAAAATGAAAAACCTTATGCATGAGAAGCTTTTTAAAGGGTTGTTTTTTTTGTTTATTTGGTTTGGGGTTTTTTAGGTTTTTGGGGGTTTATTTAATGTTTATGTACCAAAGAAATTAATGTTGATGGATTGGATGGAGATGGTGAGTGGATACAAGATCTTGTTTTAATTTGTTTTCTTCAAAAATAAATCCAGAATTTTAACTGAAAACAAAAATAACAATTTTTAAAATCCATGAAGGGGAAAGATAGATTCATCTAATACTTTGAGAGACTTTGTAATTCCTTGCTGCAAGACATGAGATCAGAAAGATGAAATACTAATAGTTACTCATTTTATTCAACCAGAACAGGATCAGGCAGAAATTTTTGCTAAATAGATTTCAGTTGAGAAAGACTGATATATTTTCCTCAATCCATTCAAGATAAATAATAAAAGTATTGGGGTCCTCTCAGGCTGCAGGCTCTACTCATGTCAATATTGTTTCAAAAGAAGGTGTTTTGTAAATTAAATTTGCAGGCTATTTGGTCAAGATTCAAGCAAGTGAGATTTCTACATCTCTTTTTGGAGCTGTGAATACAGACATGTTTGTGCAAACGATCTTAGACACTCAAAAGTCTATCATTTTCCATAGAGAAGGATTATTTTGCATAATAGGAACTGATGTTTATTCAGTGGAAGTTGTTTTTTTGCAATAGAAAATTATTTGAAAGAAAAGAGTGATTCTAGGGCTCTTCAGACAGACAACCATTTCTTTTTTTTTTTTTTGATGTCAACCTTTTTCTCCTCTTTGCTTCTTTCTGTTTTGGTTTGTTTGTTTGTATGTTTGTTTGTTTTTCTTTTTCACCTCTTGTTCAGTATCAGAAAAAAGGGCTGGACAATTCAGCAAAGCACAGCACAATTGCATACTTACAGGGCAAGAAGGAGTGGAAGCACCGATGAGGATGCTTAGACAGCATCCTTGACAATAATAGTTACAAAACCTGAATGTTCAATCACTCTGAGAAATCGGAAGTGTTTTATCTTCAAAGCATGAACTTTTGGTATCTAATTGCTAGCTGCATAATTGCCAAGATTACAAGACAACATTCTTAAGTTAAAAATATTTCCTTTACTGTATAAGGTGTTTCATTTCTGATCTCAGTGGAATTACACATTATATCCATAGTTAGTCATGATTTTGCTTATGAACCTTAAAGCCTCACAACGTTGCCTCTATTTTGCAAGCAGTATCTTTAAGTGGGTTGTGTTGATTGTGTCTTGAGGGCTGATAAGCAGATGTGTCTTACACTGCAGCCAGTGAAGAGAATTTTGCATTCTTACCCAATTGTGTTCGGCTCATACTAAAGCAAAATTACTGAAAGTTGCATTTCCAACAGGTGCATGTCCTGCCTGTGCTGGGGGCCCCGGAGCTGGATGCAGTACTCCAGGTAGGGTCTCATGAGAGCAGAGCAGATGGGCAGAACCATGCCCTATAACCTGTTGGCCACTCTTTGGATGTGGTCCAGGATGTGATTTGTTTTCTGGGATGCAGGTGCATATTGCTGGCTCATGTCCAGTTTTCCATCCACCAAAACCTCCAAGTCCTCCTCATTAGGGCTACTCTCAGTCTGTTTATCTGTTGTATTGAGAACAGGGGTTGCTCTGACCCAGGTGCATCACCTTGCACTTGGCCTTGTTGAACCTCATGAATTTCCCATGGACCCCATTCTCCAGACTTTTCCAGGTCCCTCTGGATGGCATTCCATCCTTGAGGTGCGTCAATGGCACTACTCACCTTGATGTTGTCTGAAAATTTGCTGAGGATCCTCTACTGTGTGTTACACCAAGGAATGTAATAAACAGAGCAGGTCCCAATCCTGACCTTCTGACACAACTCATCACTGATTTCCACCCAGACATGGATCATAACCCTTTGCATGTGACCATCCAACCAATGTCTTATCCACCCATCAAAGACATCTCCAGTGTGAGAGAAGGCTGTTGTGTGGGACCGTATCAAAGGCTCTACAGATGTAGAGAAAAATGACTCCTGCATCCACTGATGCAGTCATTCCATCGTAGAAGGCCACTGGGTTGGTCAGGCTGGACGTGACCTTGGTAAAACCATGCTGGCTGTCTTGAACGATAGCAAAGCTTCTAGAAGGCTTTAATGAAGGTTCCATGATCTTAGCTGGCACAGAGGTCAGGCAGAGAGGTCAGTAGTTCTCAGTTGGCCTAAGTGTATATAGAAAAAGAAATTTGGACCCCATCTATGCATTTCTTGCTTTACTTCCTTTTAATACGGACCCTGTAAAATCTGGTTTTCAGATGTTTTTTCTGTGTTTAGTACTTTTGTCAATTAATTTAACAGTAAATGCTTCTTTATTTGTGTTTATTATCTTTTTACTTTGTTGTGCACAGTCAAATTAAGTTAGTTTGTAGGAATATATTGTCCTTTTCTTCACTTAAAAGCTACACTACAGACTGAATATAATGATTTCACTTGACGGTAATGCTTGAACTACTTTATGCTCCTGTGCTTAATATAGCTCTTGATTCGTATGATTCCTTTCAGAATTTTGTGGCAGCTTGACTTTGAATGTGGCTGAGAAGTCAGATTTATTTTCACTGCAATAATCTGCTGCAGCATTTTGTGTATGTTTTTCTTTTGCCAAGTACACAGCTTTCATGTTTCTCCCTCCCAC